>NW_022987224.1:140627-186500 GCF_010094035.1 Trematosphaeria pertusa | reverse complement strand
TCTATAGTATTCTAGTTATTATTATTTAAGAATAGAATAGTTTAAGTAGTAGTATTAGAATTAATAGCTACCTCTAAAGAGTTAAAGTTAACACTAATATTATGTACACGCTATATAGGTACGTAGAAGGTTTATTAATATAGGTATTTATTACTAGAATTTCTAGACTTTACTTACTAGGTCTAGTACTTACTAGTAGAGAACCTATAGAACGTTAGTTATATAGTCTAATATATAGACTAATACCTATAAGTACTTACCTATAATTAATAGTAATATTCTTAGACTATACTTTAAGCTCTTTTATAAGCTAGTCTTTCTTAGCCTTATTATTCTTCTTATCTATCTTCTATTAGGCTACTAGTATAAACTTCTCTCTCTAGAAGTCTAAGTAGTACTTATTAGTAGTATTCTTATCTAGTAGTACTTAGAACTCTTCGCCTTGTTTCTTTTTACGTATTTATTAGTTCTTAATAGTATTATAGTTTATAGATAACTCTTTCTCTTTCTTTTATAATTTTTAAGGCGCTATATTATAATTAGTGTAATAGTCTACGTATTAGTCTATAAGAGCTAAAAAAAAAGTATTAGTATAAAAAAGAGTATTAGTGTAATATTTAATAAAAGTTATAGACTTTCTAGTTTATAATACTTATAAGTTAAAAATTTTATTTATTTATAGGTAGATAAGAGAATTTTATAGCTTACGCTATAGAAGTAGAGTAATAACATTATACTTATATAATTACGTAATTTTTAGCGCGCTATCTTTACCTTAACTTTTTAATCTCTAAAAATTTTCTTCTTTCTTATACTATACTTTCTTACTACTCTACTTAGTAAATTTTGTGCGTAGAGTGATATTTTAGCTATTATAGGCTAATACGCTTAACTAATATCTTTCTTTACTTTCTATTCTACTATTTTATAAGTACTTAAGTTTCTTTTTACTCTTATTATTATTTTTTTATTATAACTTTTTAATTTAACTTTTCTTATCGCGCTTATTATTACTATTCTAACACGTTTACCTATATATTAGGTTTTCGTTCTACGTTATTATAATATAGAAAAGCTAAGTATTAAGAAGCCTTATCTAAAGCTCTAGATGCGCCTTAACCTCTACTAACCTTATTAGAAAATCTAGTCTAAGTTCTCTACACTCTCTTCTATACTAGAGAGTTCTACTAGGTTAGATATTTTAGCTTTATAGTCTTAAATAGAGAATTCTAATCTGCTAGCTACTTCTTCTATACTATCTTCTAGTCTACGTTCTCTACTATCTTCTAGTTCGCGTTCTCTACTATCTTCTAGTTTGTGTTGTTTATCTACTTCTCTACCTAATTCTACTTTACTATCTAGACTTACTCTACTAGTTACTTCTACTAAGTAAGCTTTTACCTCTCTAATTAATAGTTTTACTAGGCCTACTCTATTAGCTACTATAACTTCTTTAACTATCTATTATAATCTAGCTAGACCTATGCGTAGAGGTATAGCTTATACTTATAGTAGTCGTAGTAATAGTAGCTCTTATAGTACTATTACTACTAAGATACTAAGAAAGAAACCTACTTAGGTAAATACTAGTTAGTTAGGTATTAGTCTACGTATTAGGCCTTACTAACTATTTTTAGCTCTTAGAGGTAAGAATAGAAAAACTTAGAAGACGTTAAAGTAAAAGAAGACCTACAAGACTAATATAAGTACTAGTATTTAGAAGATAATTAGCTATAATATTAAAGCACTTCGCGCTTAAATCTATTATAGAGCTACGTCTAGAGAACCTAAGATATATTACGTAGAGTCTAGTAGTAAGTATCTATATTATTATTTTTCTAAATTCTATATATAATTTACTAATATATTAAAGTATAGACTCTTTAGAAGATTAAGTACTACTAAAGAACAGTTAGTACTCTTACGCTTATAACGCTATTCTACTACCTTTACTACAAAATTAGTACTAAGTATAAGGCTAATATACGCTAGTAGACTAATATACTTAGTATTCTCTAGATACTAACTAAAGACTTCTTATATACTCTTCTATAAAGTATATATTCTATTATACGTATTAGTCTATATATTAGTCTAATCTACTTATAGCTACTAATCTTACCTATATTTATAGAAAGCGTGTTACTCTTTAGGCTAGAGATATTAAGCTTATTCTGCGCGTTATGTTTAATTTAGGCGGTTAGTTTAATTTTATTAATAATAACTATAATAAGTTGTCTATAGGTTAGGTCTATAGCTACTTAGGCTAGAGTTAGAGTAGCGGGTATTATAGCTTAGAGTTAGAGTTTAGTTTCTTAAACGTTCTACTTATAGAACCTTTTAGGTATATAGCTCTATTAGCTTTATAGTAAACTATAAGAGCTTACCTACTAAATCTTTTTTTTTTATATAACCTACTCGCTACGCCTTCTAAATATTTATAAATAATTAGCTCTATATATTACTACGCTAAGAGGTAGTTCTTTCTTATAATAATAAGAAATAGTAGACCTATATATTATCTACTACTCTTGCTATTATAATTACTAAAATCTACTTATAATTACCTAGTTAAAGGCTCTTTAGTCGCGATTATCTCTTAGAGCTAGTAACTACTATCTAAGGTGATATTATTTCTATTATAAAGCTAGATTCGTTGAAATTATATGTATCTTTATTAGTAATACTATACTTCGCCTTTATATTACCTACTAGGTTAAACTACGCCTAAATAATTGTAGAATCTTCTTACTTTACTCTCTAATAGTTATACTAGCGATTAAGCCGTATTTTAAGCTTAGAATAGCGCGTAATAAAGTAGTTTAGCTAGTTCTTACCTACAACCTTTTCTCTCTACTTAGTAAGCAGCTTATTAGCTATATCTTAAATAGTAGCAAGCTAAGAGGTAAATTCTTACGTGTCTAGATTAAGTATATACTTAACTATTACCTACTCTTTATTCTTTGTAAGCTTTGTTTAATTAGATATCTTTTTGCGTCTTTAAGTTACTTTGTTACGTTAATCGCGAACGCGCTTCCAAGGTATAATATAGAGAGCTATAGCGCGTTATAAGCTTAGCTCTAGGTCTTATTAAATAGTCTAGAGCGCAAGCTATATCTAGAGTTTATCTAAAGTTAATTAGACGTTTATAGAGAGCTTTATAATAGAGATAGTAGTATTTAGTAGAGGCTTAGTATTTTTAGGTAGTTTAATAGTATAGGCGGTTTAATAGTAAAGTATATTATATAAAATAAAGTAAGTATATAGCTAATAAAGCTATAGCTAGGTATACTAGTATATCTAGTTATAGTTACTTTATAAGTTACTTCTAAATAACTCTAGACTTATAGATATATTTATAATACCTACTAGCGCTATATTATTACTATCTATTATACTAAAATTATTTAGAAATATATATAATAGCTATATAAAGCTAAGTAAGCGTAGCGTAGAGCGTAGTTATAAATAGATATATATAAGCTAGCTAGCTAGCTAGCTATAAGTATAGTTTTCTAGATTTTAACTAATACTATAAGTAGTATAGAATTTCTAAATTTTTAATATTCTATAGCTAGAGCGCTTTATAGTAGCTTATAAAGCTATAGTAGACTCTAATTAGTAGCTATATATACTAGCTATATATAGTAAAGCTAGTAACTAATATCTAAACTAATACTAAATTACTAATCTCTAACTTACTAATCTATACTACTAACGCTCTTAGGTATCTAAAAGCTTTTTATAGATACTTATAGTATCTACTAGTACTATATTATTACTATATATTATACTAGAATTACTTAGAAATATATATAATAGCTATATAAAGCTAAGTAAGTATAGTATAAAGTATAATTATAAATAGATAGGTGTAGATAAGCTACTAGCTAGCTATAGCGCGTAGGTTAGTTTCTAAACTTTTAATATTCTATAGCTAGAAAGGCTATATAGTACTCTAATTAGCTATAGCTTTATAGTAGTATAGATTTCTATTATCTAATTAGCTAATTAATTATATTTAATTATACTTAATTTTAATTATACCTAATTAATTTTTAGTAGAATATTAGAGTTCTTAATAAGATAATTTTTTTATCTAAATTAGAAACTAAAGTTTTACTAGTATTCTATAAACTTAATTATAATTACTCTACTTATATCTTACTACGTAATTATTATAACTATAGAAGTAGCTTACTAGTAGCGCTATTCTAGTATTTTTATAATATAGATAGTATTTAGTTTTAAAATTACTCTCTACTTAGTCTTACTACTACTACTACTAGATCTACTTAAAACTATTCTAGTATCTATACTTTTTATAGGTTTTATTCTAAACTTACTCTAATATCTATTAATAAGCTAGTATTAAAGAAGCCTATAATAGTATAGAAGATAATAAGAGTAATAGAATATAAACTACTAGGTATTTTATATTTAAGAACCTAAAATCTCTAGTTTCTAGGTAGTAGTAGAAGAATATAGCTTTTTTAGATTCTTTTAAGTTACTTTTACCTAGTATACCTAAAAGATATACTAGATTCTAAGTACTATTAGAATTACTAGTAGAATATAGATCTTTACTATATAGTAAATTAACTAAAAACTATATTTATACTTATATATAATTTTCTAGAATATCTTACTTTATAGTACTTTTCTCTATCTTATTTATAAGTCTAAAGATACTCTTTATACCTTACTTAACTATATTTAAGGCTATAGTAATATTATACGTAGTACTATTAAATAACTATTTAATAAAATTTACTATAGTAGTTAAAAATAATCTTATATTTAGTAGTAGACGTAAGTTAGTAGCTTTTAAAGTAGTTTATTCTATTTAATAGACTCTTTTAAGCTATTTTAATAGACTAAGTTATACTATATAGGCTAGATAATAACTAAGAGCTATTTCTAATTTAACTTTACGCATAACTAGGTTTTATCTTAACTAGATTAGTAGATAGTAACTAGTAAGTTATTACTTATAGAAGTTCTATAAAGCTAATAAGCTTAATTTAAATAACCTAAAAAATTAGTTAGTATAACTTATATAGCTAGAAACTCTAGTTTTCTAGTACTTCTATATCTAATTCTTATAAAAGTAAGAATATACTAAGATATTAGACCTTTATAGTTCTAAAATTAATTATTTTCTTTTAACTTACTATCTTAGTCTATAGACTAAAATTAATATAACTATAACTATATTAACGTCTTTATATAGAGTCTACTATTTCTAGTAATTTTTATTTTATACTAAAAGTACTAGAATATTAGAAAAAGCTAATATTAAAAAGTATTAGAGTTAGAACTAGATATTTACCTATTTATAAAGCTAGCTAGAGATAATTAAAAAGCTTCTTAGTAAACTTTCTTCTTTTAGGTAGCTATTAAAGTATATACCTAATAAAGTTAAGAAATAGCTATTTATCTTTACCTTTAAGAAAAAGAATAGAATCTAATAATAAAGAATTATTAGAAATAAGCTTTTTATATAAAAAGTCTTCTATTAGTTAAGATTAGTTTTATAAGTACTTAGAGGAAAGTTAATAAACTATATCTTCTAAGCTAAAGAATAGTTCTTTAAAATACTTATAAGAAGTCTAATAAAGAGTATCTTTAGAATTTAGAATATTATAGCTCTATTTAACTTTATTCTATACTTTTTCTTAATCTAGAAGTACTTTTAGTAAAGAGCCTAGTAATATAATTATCTTTATAATATATACTTAGCTATTATAATTATCTTTACTTAAATAAATAGTCTAGAATAAGTTTTTATTCTCTAATAGGTTCTAAATCTATATTATATTAGCTAGATTTTTATATAGATAGATAGTAGAAGCGTACTAATATACTAAGATTCTAAATATTCGCGCTATATATCTAATAAGTACCTAATAAGACCTCTAGAGTATAGAAGATTAGAGGTTAAATAGAGTATCTTAGTAGTTTATTACTATCTCTATACTCTACTAAACTAAAGTTTACTATCTTTAGTAATATATAAAAGAACTTAAGCCTTCTAAAGTTATTATATAATAAATAAACTAATTAGCTATCTATAATCTTTTAAGCTATAGAATCTTTAGCTTATTTTTAGATAAAATCTTCTAGTACTAATAGGTCTTTAAATTCTAGTAGAATATTATTCTATTTAAGGTCTATAATAATATAAGCTTTAGAATATATTAATGTTAGCCTTAGTCTTATCTATATAGATAATATAATACTCTAAATAAAGATAATCTAGTTTTTATAAAAGAAACTTTAAGTATATTTTAAGAAGAATTAGTAATAATTTTCTACTCTTTTAGCGCTACTAAAAGAGCTAGAGTAGCTTTCTTATTAGCTTATATACTAGATATAAGTATATACTACTATCTAATATAGTAGTCTTAAAACTATTAAGTAGAGTTTTAATAAATAGGTATTTATTATATAATAGATTTATTTTAAAGCGTTAAGTAATACTTAGTTTATATTTTACTACGTTCTAATTAATAAAACTAAAGATAGTAACCTTAATAGTAATATAATAGTTTAACTACTACTACTAGCTATAAAGATATTAGAGAGAACTTATATTTAGCTAAACTAATATATACTATATAGTATCTTAAGCTAGCTAAATAGTTAAAGAATAGCTCTATCTAATCTTTACTACTATCTTATACTAGTTATAAAAAAGGTCTCTTAGATTTACTAGATAGAAATACTTAGAATTATAATTAGAGATTCTCTCTTTTTTAATAGAAATAGTAGGTAAAAAAATTTAAAGCGTTTAATTTATAGCTATACTAGTAGCTATTAAGTAAATATAGAGTTATTAAAAAAGAAAAATAATATAAGTCTTAAAGAGGTTAGACGCTATTTATATAACTACTTTATAATTAAGTTATATTATATTAAAAGTTACTATCTAGACGTTATTTAGCGCGTTAGACTTACTAGATTATAAGTAAGAGATATTTAAATCTAAACTATAAAAGGTAGTTTATTCTTAGCCTAATTTACTATAGAATAATACTTAGTAAAAATAAGTTATTAACTCTATATAGCTCTACTACGTATCTAAAAAAAAATTCTATAAATAGTAAGAACTTAATTCTTAGAAAACTTATTATAAAAGTATTAAAGTATATTTACTAGTAGCTATAGTAGTCTCTATAGACTATTATACGTCTTTTTATATTAATTAGTATCTATAGAGCTACTATTATAGTTATAGTAGAGATAGATAACTAAACTCTATAAGTATACTTTAAATTATAATACGTTTATTAAATATAGTAGTAGCTATCTAGTTAAAATATAATAATATAAGATATAATAATAAAGTCTAGATACTCTCTAGTATAACTTATAATATCTCTCTTTAATAAGCCTTTAACTAAATAGTATTACCTCTTATATAAATTACTTTATAGATACCTAGTATACTTCTATTAGTACTATATAATACTATAGATTAATAGATAGCCTTATTTACTATTACTTCTACTCTATATTAAAGAGAGTAGTATCTCTTTAATATATTTAATAAAGTCTAAGAAGATTTATATAAAAGCTCTAATACTTAGTAGACTTAATAGTATACTAAAGTAGAGTATTACTCTTATAAAGCTATATTATAATAAAATACTACTACTACTATATTTAGAAGTAAGTTATACTATAAAAATATAGCTATATAGAAATCTAGTAGAAGATATTATAATACTAAAAAATATTAGAACTTAGAGAATATATTCTAAGCTCTAAGAGTATAAAAGTAAGTAAGTATAAATAATAGCTAAATATTAAAGAGAGACTAAAGATATTATAGTTATAGTATATAAGGTAAAGCATCTCTATAAGTCTAGAAGTATAGTATTTATATAAAAGAATTATTATCTAGATATATCTATAGGTAGATATAGATAGTAATTATAAGAAAAATAGTAGACCTCTAGAGATAGATAGCTCTTATTTATAGAAGTAAAGTAGAGTAGAGTAGAAGTTTCTTCTACGCTATATTAGCTATCTACTATACTAGCTAGCTAGGTATAGCTATAAATATATTATAGCTAAAACTAAGTAGAATTTAATTAATAAATTAATAAATTAATTAATATAGTATAAATAAATAACTTAATAAAAGCTATAATACTAAAATAGATAAATAGATTATTTTTTTATTAGTTTAGATTAGAGTATTTCTAACTAAGATAAAGTAGTTATTATTAGTAGACGCGTATATTATAGTTAGATTACTTAAATAATATTACATTATAAATTTTTATAAGAAATTTATACCTTTACTCTATACTTCTATACTATACTTAGAATTAAGACTAAATCTTCTTTTAAAGTTAGACTATCTAAAAGTATAAGCGTATAGACTCTTTCTATATAATTAAACTAGCTATAGATAGAGTAGTAAATTAGAAGCTATATATAGTATATAAATATAAAGGTATACTAGCGCTACTCTTTAGTTTAGTATAGTACTCTAAGAATAGTATAACTAGATAAGTCTTTCTACTATACTTATTATATCTACTAATTTACTACTCTAATCTACTAAGATATAGATATTTACTTTACTTATAATAGCTATAACTAGTAGCGTTAAGATCTTTATTACGTATATAATAGAAAAGAAGGTTATCTTTAGTAGCTTATTAGGCTAGATTAGGCTTCTTAACTTTAGCAAGGTTCTTAAAACTATCTATAGTAGTTCTCTAGAAGCTAGTTTATAATATAAACTTAAGATTAAGACTTATATTTATTAGTACTTTAGCTAATACCTACGCCTTATATAGCTTTTCTAATACTACTCTAATTAAGGTCTCTTTATAGAATATATACTAAATAGAAATTTAAAAGACTATCTCTACTAGTATTATAATAAGATTATATTTAAGTAGCGTCTCTAGTAAACTTATAAGACTATAGAAGAATTATAGTACTTATATTTCTATAACGTTATATAGTATAATATATAGCTATAGAGTATACTTTTAGACGCTAACTTTATACTTAAGATTACTAATTTTAGTAGCTTATTACTAAATAGCTTAGTCTTACTAGTTTATAGAAGTAAGTGGTTTTATCTAGACTACGTCTAGAAAGAGTTAATAATACCTTATATAGATCTATTTACTCTTAGCTTAACTATCTATAAGATTATAACTAGTATAAGTTTTTATAAGAATATAAAAAGTAATAAGATTTAGCTACTTTTTAATAGTAAGATATTTCTAGATCTCTTTAGCGTTCTCTATAGAGAGCTAATTAAAAAATACTAGTATAATAAGGTTAGTTCTATATAGAAGGTATATATATCTCTTAAAGTAAAATTACTTAAGGTAAGCTAGATTCTAATTATAGAGATAAAGATATAAAATTTTCTAAAAGTAACTAGAATAGCTAGATAGAAGTAATTAGACTATAGTCTACCTTTTAGTTCTATTTATTTTAGGTCTAGTAGTATAGTTAGGCTATAATTCTTTCTCTAAGGCGCTACTATATAAGGCTACTACTAATAGTAGCGTAAATACTCTTAACTTTACTACTCTACTATAGCCTAATTTTCTACTAAATATAATAGCTTTTATAAAGTTTACTTATTTTCTAGCTACTTTAGAGTAAAGATTATATATACTATATAAAATCTCTAGTTTTTAAATTATAAAGTACTATTTTTAAACTCTATACTAAGCCTATATTAGCTTATAGCTCTGCTAATAAGTAGAAGCTTTAACCTTACTCTTTTTTAGCTAGATAGTCTTCTTATTATAACTAATTTCTTATATCTCTAAGAGTATAATTAACTATTACTATATATCTAGCTATAGAGTAGGCTATATCTACTAAAGATAGTAGTAATCTAAATATTCTTAATAGTATAGAGCTCTACCTACTATCTCTTAATAGTAGCTATATATATAGACTCTTAATACTCTATATCTTAAAGAGTATTATAGATTAAGTAAATTATAAATAGAAGAAGAATAGTTATATTAAAAAATAGAGTTATTCTAGCTTAACGCTATGTAGATAATCTAAAGTCTAATTATTACATATATAATAATTATTTATAAGTAAAGAAGTACTATAAATTCTACTAAAAGAGAGTAATCTTTCTCTAATATTATACTTATAAATACTTATTAGATAACTTTAACCTTTTCTACTATTACCTATACTTATCTAATAGTAAGTAAGAATTAATTCTCTAAATAATATCTAAGTCTACTAAAAACACTAGATTTAGATACTAAATATAGAATTAGTAGCTATATCTAGTATTATATCTATAGTTTCTATTATAATTATAGAAGCTTTTACGTATAATACTATCTACTAAGCTAATAAAAGCTAGTAGTTAACTATATATATCTATAGTATTTCTATTAACTATAAATCTATAGTATCTCTATTAACTATAAATCTATAGTATTTCTATTAACTATAACTTTATATAATTTAGTAATAAAAAGATAGCTTACTAGTAGAAGTATCTTTAATCTACTTTATAGCTAAGTTAGTAATAATATTATACGCTTAAAAATCTATATAACTTTTAGACTCTATTACTTACGTATACTCTTCTTTACGTTCTAACTTTTTTCTTAAAGTATTAGTAACTAATAATTAATTAAGTATATATTATAGCTATTAAAGTAATTATAGAAAGTAAGTATAAAAGCTTAAGTAATAGTAAAGGTAACTTTATTACTATAAAGTACTATACCTCTAATTAATATCTATAGTAAGATAGTAATAGCTCTCTTTCTTAAAGCTACTCTAGAATCTATTACTCTCTCTATCTCTTCTATACCTAGTAATATTACGCTAAAGCCTTAGTATCTAAAAAATACTACTTATACTACTTATCTTATATCTATTATTTCTATATACTAAGTAAGCTATATCTTCTATTTAATTACTACTAGTAGACTTAACCTCTATATAAGAGAAGAGAGTAGTTAACTTTATAAAGGTAGTAGCTACGTAGCTTATAATAGAGCTATTTATAGTTTATAGATAGCTATATATAGATCTTTAAAGCCTAGAGATAGTATATAGAGAAAGAAGAGTATAAATTTACCTTTATAGTTAAGAAGGCTAGTTTTATCTAAAGTATTAGAAACGTAGAAAAGAAATTTAGTAGTAATTATCTAGAACTATCTACTTAGAGATTAGTATTAAGTACTACTAATAAAGTAAAGAGCTATTTATATACTTTAAAGCTATAGCTTCTTCTTTACTTTAAGTCTTATTATAAGCTTTATATACGTGTTTAGCTACTACGTACTATACTTTTACTCTAGGCTAAGATCTTAGTCTTTCTTAATTAGCTTCTATAGTTACTCTAGTATTAAGCCTCTATCTAGCCTATCTTCTAGCTATTCTATAACTTCTTTTACTATTATTAAATAGTAATATATAACTATTAAATAGCTCTATTTATATAAAAGGTAATATAGTCTTTAGTGTTATAATTATTTTATATAATAGGCTAATACTATATTAAGATAATAACGCGTCTATAATAGTCTAGCTATACTAGTAACTACTAATATAACTATTTAGTAGACTAAAGGTATTATATTAGTCTAAGTTAAGTAGATAGTCTAAACTAATAATAGATATACTATACCTAGGTATAACGTCTTTATTAACTTACTAGTACTTTTTAGAGCTAAGGTTATAGCGTATAGTAGCTATAGACGTAAAGCTAGTACGCTTACGCTTTAGTAAGTAGATATATTTAAGATACGCGTTAGTAGATAGTAATAGAAAAAGCTACGTAATCTAAAAAGTAATATATAATAACTTTATAGTAAGAAAAGATAGAAATAAAGATAGTAACGTAGCTATAGTAGAGAAGTTAGTTTTATAAAATATTATTATTTTTATTTAGTATTATATAATTTATTTAGTATATTACTATAAGTTTTTCTATAGCTTACTTATAAAAATAGTAGCGTAAACTTAACGTCTTAAAACTATAAAATAACTATTAAATATTCTCTATAATATATCTACCTATATAGATATAAGTAAGAGATAAAGCTACTATAAAAGAAGGTAAGCTACTAAAGCTACTAGAAGTAATAAGGTATTCTACTATCTATATAATATAGCGTAGAGAAAGAGTAGATAAAAGTATACTAGAATACTATAATAGTAGTAAGTCTTACTAGGTAATTAAGGTCTAGACTACTTTAAGATAAAATAGTACTTCTAGATTCTAGTATAAGATTATAGAAAAGCTATAGATAAAATATAGAAGTATATTTAGTTTAATAGTAGATACTAGATCTTAATATTAAAGACTTATACTATAACTACTTATAATATTAGATTAATTTATAGTTAGTATAATAGACTCTATATAGCTATTCTCTTTTATAAACTTATAGTAGCTTATTAGCTAGTTAGTTATACTACTCTCTTCTAAATACTATTTCTAGTAGAAGTTAAGCTTATAGTAGACTCTATTATTTAACGCTTAATACTATATATATAAAAAGTAAATAAATATACTACTTATATAAGTAGTTAGTTAAAATTCTTTTATATCTATACTCTAGGTTTAGTTAGTTAGTATTACCGCTTTATTCTAGCGCTAATTACTCTTATCTTACCTACTACTTAGACTACTTATCTACTATATAGTTACGTTAGCCTATACTACTTATATAGCTAATTATATTAATCTAGTTAAATAGAAATTCTCTTATTATTTTTATTAAGTCTAGATAAGAGAGATACTTAGAATAGGTTTAAGGCTAGAGGTTATACTTTATATCTAGAGATTAGAATTATTTTTCTAATAGAGGTTAAAATCTATTCTTAGCTTAGATAACTAAACTACTATATATCTATAATACTAGTTTTACTTTTTTTAGTATAGTAGCCTCTACTATATCTTTATACTATAAAGAGGCGTAGCTATACTATAAAGTTAAATCTACCTAACTACTATAGCTATTATTACTTTTATTATTTTATTAATAGTAATATTCTCTTTCTCTTAGTATTTTTATTAATTTATAATCTTTTTATACTATCTTACCTCTTAATTTTCTATTCTACTACTTTATCTATCTATAAAATACTATAGAAAATTTCGCCTAAGGCCTTCTTTAAGTAGGCTGCTAAGAATATAGCTATAGAGAAAAAGAAAAACGTTATTAATAGTAAATAAGTTCTAAAAGAGCTCTAGCTAAGAATAAAGAAAAACTACGCGTAAGCCTTAGCGCTATAGACTTAGTAAGTTTACTATAATATATCTAAACTAGTACGCTTTTACTAACTTAATCTTTTAACACTAGATATAAGACGTTAAATCTAGAAGCTAGTCTAGATAATATTAAGACGTCTAAAGACTTTATAATAACTATAGTATATAGAATTATAGGTAGATATAGTAATAAAAAGCTAGGCTTATAGACTATAGTCTAGTACTATAAAGATTTTATTACTAGCTAGAGATAAGCTAGAATAATAAAAGAATAGAAAAAGAAGAAGAAGAATAAAGAGAAGAAGATAAAGAAGCTAGTATAGATAATAAGCCTAAACGTAACGCTATCTACCTTAAATATAAGTCTACTATAGCTAGCTAGGTATTTTACGCTATAGATACTAATTATATAGATAGTTTATTAAGTATAAGCTATATAATATTCTTAAGCTACTCTATAAAAAGTAGCTATAGTAATATAGCTTATAAATTTATTTTCTTTACCTAGAAACGTAGTAGTAGAAGAATAATTAGTTTATACTTTTAAAGCTATAGCGTAGAGTTAAGATATAGGCTCTTATTATAGTCTACGTTTTTAGTATCTTAAGAATTAGCAAATATGTAGAATCTATATATTACCTTAAATCTAGTAGAAGCTTACGTTTTTAGATAAGTCTATCTTAATATAGCCTATATAAACTAATAGTAATAAGTTAGAAAATAATCTTTACTATCTTTTATAATAAGTATAGTAAAATAGAATTTACTATATAACTCTAGTAAGACGTAAAGTATATAATATTTACTCTAGATAAAAGGTAAAATTAATTCTTATTACGTACGTATCTAGTACTAATTATAGAATAGACTAGAGTACGCGTTATATAAAAATATTAAAACTTATCTACTATTTTATAATCTAATACTTATAATAGTTACTATATATATAGTAAGAAATATATTTTAAAATTATAAGTTAATAGATAAGATTCTAGTACTAGAACCTCTATAAAATAAGTAAATAATTTAACTCTACTAGAATCTAAGCGTCTAGAACCTACTATTCTTTAAGAGAAGTAATAGAAAGATAGAGACTATAAGTATATTTAGCTAATATCTTTAAGAATAGAGCTTTTATACTAGCTATATTAAACTCTTAATAGTATATAATTTTAGAGTAGAGAGTCTAATTCTTACTAGTATATATATTATTCTATAAAACTCTATATACTTAACTTATACTATATATAGATAGAAATTATTTATAGAATATAAGAATAAAATAGAGTAAATAGAAAGACCTAGTAACGTACTATAATTACTATATAGCTAATAATACTAGAGTAGATAGTTAGATAATCTTCTTCTATAATTAAGAGTATTAAATAGATATTATAGACCTTTTCTATTCTTTACTTATTACTTAAAACTTAGAGCTATAGTAGTTACTACTAGTAGAAAAGTACTATAAGCTTAAGTAAAGTATCTAGTTTAAGAAAATTAAGACAAAACTTTTTTCTTTAGACAACGTACTATTAAAGAATAAACGTAAGAAGTTATAGACTTAGAAATAAAAGCTAATTTTAGAAACGCTTTATAAGTATTAGAAGAAATAACCTATATAACTTATAAGTAAGGTTAATACCTATATAAAAGAATATACTAGTTATTATAGAACTATATTCTAATAAGTATATAAACTTATACTAGTATAAAACTATCTAGTATCTAGCATGTTTATTAAGGCTACTATACATAGTAATAAAGGTAAAACTATTCTCTAAGATCTAATTAAGCTCTATTTATAAGAAGAGAAAGTTATATTCTAACTAGGTCTTAATCTAGATAAATACTACTATCTAAAAATATAAAAGATAAATAGGTATATAACTTATTCTATTACTTATAAAATAGCGTCTAACTAGAGAATTTTCTATAGTAAACTAGCTACTATATAGTAGAAGTATATACTTAGTTACTATTAGAGATAGCTTAAGAAGAGTTATATATTTATAGAGTTTTACTTCTTCTATAGTAAATAGTTTATTAACTATAAGAAATAGAGCGCTTATTACTAAGCCTATTTAAACTAATCTAAAATAACCTCTACTTAGTATAACCTACTAATCTATAGAGAAACGCTTACTACTCTAGAGTTCTACCTAGACTATTTAGGTAATAAGTTACTATACTCTAAAATATAAATATAGTAGTTTCTTAAAATAACTAAGTAGAAAAACTATATCTATAATTAGTATCTAGAAGATTCTAAGTTACTAGCGTATTTTCTACATAAGCTCTATTATAGAGAGTTATTTCTATTACTATAGAATATCTAGTTTTATCTTAAAAATATCTATTATATTAACTTTAGAAGAACTCTTAAAAGGTTAAAATTAGTAGATAAAGAGAGAGCTAGACTAGCTAAACGTATATATACTAGTAGAAGGTAACTATTAAGACTAAAGATAGAAGATATAGAATATAAATTTATTAATAAAAGTAATATATTTTAGAACTAGAAAAAGAGGTTAATATTCTATTCTACTCTAGTTAAAGCTTCTTCTACTAATTTAAAAGATTTCTTACTAACTCTAGAAATTATATTATATTAAAAGAAAAATACGTATAATATACTATTATTCTTATAGTATAGTAAATTAGAGAATAGTCTTAATAACTAGAATTATCTTAGTAATAGAGATAATAATAAAGATTTAGAGTATATTAGTAAGATAAACTATCTATAAGGTAACTACTAATCTTAATAGAAGTTATCTCTAACTAATAAATAGATATATTTCTCTATTTAGAGATAAAAGAAGTTAAAGAGAATAAATAGCTAGTTAGCGTATCTATAAACTTAGAGGCTATACCTATTAAGTATAGAAACGTAGAATTATTATCTAGATCTTAAGAGTAGAAGTACGCTTCTATAGCCTATTACTAGTTTAAGCTAGCACCTTCTACCTAAAAGAATAAAAATAATAAATATAAGGTAGAGTAAATTCTAAAGATCTATATTTATTAGAGAAAGCTCTAGTACTACGTAAAATAGGTTAGGTATAATAATAATCTAGAATAGTATAACGTAGCTAACTTTAAGAATAGTTTATATAAACTCTATAACTTCTATATAGCTAACGCTAACTTCTCTAGATCTCTACTAAGACTAGATTACTAGATAGAGTACTAGAAGAAGAATAAGAATACTATTAATTATCTAGATAATAATAAGCCTTTAAGGTTAAGTACTATAGATAGAACTTTATAACGCGTATTAGTAGTAGTAGACGGCGCTAGAAAGCCTAGTATTTAGAGTAAGAAGTACTCTAGGTAGGTTTCTAATTAAGGCTTTTATAAATTAGAAATTATCTTAGTATTAACTTAAGTTAGAGTTTAATAGAATAGTTTATAAAGAAAGATAATAGCTTATTACTTAGCTTTTTATTCTACTATCTATAGTATACTAACGCTCTATCTCTTCTTAGTACTACTTATAGTACTATTATTTATATCTATAGTACCTACTAAGCTCTAAGTACTTTTATAGTTAGGTTTCTTAGACACTCTCTAGCTAGTACTATAGGCGGTATTAATAGGTTAAGCCTAGAGGCTAAGGTTACTATTCTACTATAAGGTAGATACGTCTTATTCTTAGAACTAAGATTCTCTTTCTAGTTAGTCGCGTTAGCTAATCTAGTTTACTAAGCTAATAGAATATAGGTTTAGTTTTAAACTTATTCTTTCTAATAAAAATACTATAATTACGCCGTAGCTATCTCTTTTACTTAGAAGGCAAGGCTCTATTCGATCTAGCTACATAGTTACTAAGTATAGAGGTAGTAAAGGTAATAATCTAATACGCTATTGCTACAGGCTAACTAAACCTAGAAGAGAGATAGAGAAACTAATTCTTAGAGGCGCGAATGTATTAGCTAGGAGTTTGTATAATAATTCTAGCGTAATTCTCGTATGCCGCCTGTTCTACCGTGCTTTTTGCCGTATTTATTGTTGTGGTGCTTGTTGCTGTGCTTGCTGCTAGCACCCGCCTTTGCGCGGGCAGAGCTCTTTCTAGAACTTCGGCGCTGCTGTCGCGCTTAATGCTCTTAAGCTTATTGTTATGCCTATAGCGTATAGTGTTGTTTGTCGTATTATGCCTTGTAGTTGCTGTGCCTGCTGTATTCATGCGTTGTTGTCGCGCCTGTTGTTATTGTGCCTGCTCTTGTTATACGCATCCTCGTTAAGCCTCGCCGATAATAGGAGTCGCCTCAAGCTTAAACGCTGGTAGTATCAGGGTATCTTGCGAAGTCTTTATTCGAGCGGCCTGGCTGAAACTATTAGCTGGGTCCCGGGTAGAGGTTTTGGAACTTAACTCGCCCTCGGTATTCGTAGACTTTACGCGGAAGCGTGTTTATATAGCATTAAAGTCGCATCGACTCTAGCATTCCATGTTACTGATGCGAATAGTTAGCAGCTTGTAGACGTGCGAGGGCGCGGGAATAGCCTTGGCCGAATCTGTGATGCTCTTCTTAGCACAGGCGCCAGGTTGCGCAAGGCTGGCGGCTGATAAAGATGCCACTGTGGCCGTCTCCGCATACGCTCCGACCGCTAACACCTGTTTATTGTAGTCCAGGCTATAACCTTACACCTCGTACTGCTCGCGCTCTACTACTTATTAGTTCTTACGCTAGAACCCTATGCTTCTCGGCCTGCGCAATGGATGCGTTTCTTGTGGAGAGCTATCTGGTAGCTAATCACATAGCTGTGGCTAAGGCGGTGAGTTAGCCTGTGGCTGGTTGGCAGTGGACCCGACGCGATGTGGCGCTGGTCTCGTTTAGAATAGCTTATCATCGGTTGCTACGTGTTCACAACTCTCCGCACCAACAACGCCAAACCCTCTCATTTCACAGTGTCTTAAAATTACGATATGTGCGACAATGTTTGCGGCCAGTTTGGAGTATGCGGACATCTCGCAGTCGTGTACATAGCACGATGCGCCACAGCACAAGCGAATCAAATCACCTATCCGCCAGATCAACGTTAAGACACTTATGATTGGCAAGAGGACAAAGACGACGAGAAATGTCCCGCTTGCAAAGGAGAAACCCCCCCTGAGACCCCTTAAATCAATAGTAAGTAATCGTACGCGCTCGACTACAGTATAGCAGGAACAAGTTCTAATTCGAGGCTTCTCTCAGCTTAGAAAGCCGTTCCTGCTCCTTTCTACCACCCCAGATATAAGAGGAGCTTGAACGTTTTGCCTTTTCAACCCACTCATTCTTTTGAACGAAGACCCTTAGGCGGTTAGCAGGATACGACTGTAAATGACTTCAAATATCTACCAGTTTTGGCCTTGTCTACTCGCTAAATAGACGTCGTGTGGCAACGCTAACGTCTGCTCCTCCGTCAATGGCCCTTCTACGTTAAAGTCGTAGATGAACCACCGCTTCAAGGGCTGCTCAGAATCGAATTCGCCAGGGATATGAGGGTGGTCATACCCCAATAAGCTTGGTTTATCTCGAATGGGTCTTTTCAGCTGATACAGACTGAAATCATTGCCTAGAGTGTGAAAGCGCTTTTGCTTACAACCAGGAATGTCGGTAACGGAGACGCGAAGTAATACACGACGCGGGTCGGCGGGGATACTCTGACAAGAGGCCATCCTTATGCTTCCCTTTGAATTCCTCTGTTATGTGTGCCTCAAGATCTGTCACGGCTGCTGCTGGACGCCGCCCCGATCTTTCTGAGCTTCAGCCTGGTATGTAGTACTCTCTGACCGCGGCGTAACGGGGAATAGGAAACGGCTGTATGTTCGACGAAGGCAACGTAGTAATTCGCGTCGGCGGCGATGTGGTACACGGCGGCGGACTCGAGGATGGGATGGCCGCAACGAGGTGGACGAGGGGGGCGTGAATACGGTCTATCGCATGCTTCGCATTGCGCAACGCACGCGCTCGGTCGCGGGCTGGTGTCGGATGATTGATTGATTGATTGATTGTGTCCTACTCGGTTTCAGCCGCGATTTCTCCGCAGCTATGCCCGGTTTGGCGGGTTTTTGGCGGGCAGCCGACGCGTCCCGGATCATTGCTAATCCGCTCCGCCCCACTTCATCCTGCAAAACAAGACCAGCTGTCCCCAGAGACCTGCCTTTTCTCCCTCAACCACTATCTAAATATGCTTGGCGCTCCATGCTATCTCTACTTGCTGTTTGCACCTCCTTTTCAGCGTGGTCTTGAGGGGAAAGAGTTTTGGAGGCTCGTCTGCGGTTAGCGCTCTTCTACCATTCTCTCTCCATCCTGTAGCTTCCTTTGCGGCTATGTCTGCTGCTTCGTTGCCTGAGATCCCTTCGTGGGCCGGTACCCAACGAACTCGTACCGGACGTCCTCGGTCCTGGAGGTCCTAGATCCGGCGGGCGATCTCCTCCAGAATGTAGGCTCCTGTCCGTCCTTCGGCCTTGGTGACAGACCATATGGCGGCCTGATTGTCTGTGTAGATGGCGACGTTGCGTCTGCTTCCGTTCCGATCTGCGTACTCCTGTGCTATCTGCAGTGCCAGGCTGATTCCATACAGCTCTGCTGCATATACTGTGGACGTCGTGGACAGCCCAAGATACGCGCTGCGCGTCTGCTGTGTGTACGGGCACACTGCTGCGGCACCAATTCTGCCATCTATTCCGCTTCCGTCTGTATAGATGCTGAGGTCTTGATCCGTCGCAGTCTCCCTGTCGTGTCGCTTCCGCGCCGCAGTCTCCCTGTCGTGTCGCTTCCGCGCTGTCTCGTCATCTTTGTCTATGTACGTCTTTGGCCCCTGTTGCCAGGGGGGTGTGATGAATGGGGGAATTGGTTCCTGCGTTGTGAGGTCCTGTCCCCACTTGTCTCTCATCTCGCTGTAGATTCTCTGCCAGGAGCCTGTATGCTTCTTGCGTTCGGTCATTTGGGTAGCATCCGTGGGCTGGAAACCTACGGGGTTTGCGATAGGTCTGCTGGACAGAAGTCGAGTGATTGTGTCTGCATTGTGTTTCCATATTTGTTGCTCGATGGGGAGGAGAAACGCTTCGATATCGAGTGCGGCCCTTGCCGTGGCTTTGAACGCTCCGCAGATGATTCTTGCTGCTCTTGCCTGGATGCTCTGCAGGATGTCGAGTGCCTTTTTGGTGTATGTGCGCTTCTTTCCATTTTCGTTTGACCATATTGAGCATGCATACATCATCTGGGGCAGTGCTGTTCCCTCATAGATTTTCCTCAGGTCCATGAGGCTAGCACCCCAGTTTGAGTTCCCAAGGCTACTTAGCGCATGTACTGTTTTTGTTGCCTTCCGTCGGACCTCTTCTAAATGTGCTCTCCATGTTAGCTTAGTGTCCATCGTTAGCCCTAGGTATTTGCAGGTTGGCTTTGGTTTGATTTCGCCCCAGATCGTTTGGATTGGGTGGTTTGTGTCAATCTTTTTGCGTGTCCTTGTGTAAGCTGGAACTTGTCTGGGGCGAAGACGGACGCATGCGTGTTGGCCCATTGCTGTGCTTTTTGTAGGGTTCTGCTAAGGATGTCGCACGTTTTTTCTGTCGTTTCTGCCCACGCTAGGATTGCAATGTCGTCTATGTATCCTGTGGGTAGAACGTTGGCATCCTGATTACACATGTCTATGAGGTCGGCATTGTAGAATAGGTAGAGGATGGGCAACAGTGGAGAGCCTTGGGGGATGCCTGTGCTTATTGCGTATTCTGTGGATTGAAATCCACCGATTTTGATATGCGTGTGTCTGTTGCTGAGGAAGCTCGCGACCCATCTGACGGTTCTCTCGTCGATCTTTCTTTTCCGTAAATTGTGCAGCAGGCGTGCATGGGATACATTGTCAAACGCACCCGATACGTCGAGCAGGAGGAGGCTAGCCACCTGGGTCTTCTTTTTGTTCCATGCCTCATATATCTTCCTTGTAACGGCGTGGAGCGCATGCTCCGTTGAGCGCTTCTTTCTTCCTCCTATGTGGGTTAATGGTAGCAATTGGTGTGTCTCTACTAGGTAATTTAGCCGTTGGGCAATTATCGCGTCCATTATTTTGCCCAAAGTGTTGAGTAATGCGATCGGTCGGTAAGCCTTAGGCTTCGTGTAGTTGTCTTTCCCTGGTTTGCGCAGTACCGCTGTGAGCGACCCTCGGAAGTGCGCTGGGCAGTAGCTTAGCTTTAGGCTTTGATTGAAGATTCTTAGCATGTGTGCTGTGAGCTGAGGCATCCCTGCCTGGAGGGCCTTATTCGTGATTCCGTCAGGTCCGGGGGCCTTGAGGGGGGATGCTGCGCGGATGGCGTCTTCTATCTCCTTTTCTGTTATTGGTGGTAGTTCGATTTGGCTGCTGTATTCCGCGTCCCGTATGTCTTCCAGGTTCGCTTCCGGGGGTGTGGGAAAGAAGGTGTCCTTGAATAGCTCTGCTTTGTCGCTTGGCTCCGTGATCTCGCATTGAGTCTCAGGGTGTATCATTGCTGATTCCGTGCACGATTACGCCGTACGTCGGAATCCGTACTGTGGCCCTGTTGCCGATACGGTGGACCCAGTCATCTGCGAATTGCTGTAGTGCTTCTGCTTCGTTGTTGTTGGCTGTCTTTATGCTTAGGTCTCCGCTCTTCAGCTGGTTGGATGAGACGATCTTGGTGTTTGTGATGTTTTCGTTTCCGCTTTGTTCAATAGCTCGCTCTACATGGGCTTTCAAGTTGCGGGAGTTCATTGCCCTTAGGCTCTGTATGGTAAATGAATCTCGGATATTCACGATGACCTCACGTTGTGCTTGTGCTGACGGGCCTTTGGGACTCTGTGTATTATATGTGCCTGCTAGTGTCTGGCATCTCGCTGCCATCGCAGCATAGGTCATCGGTCCGTTTGCCTGATTCTGCAGCCCCCTGGTTTTGATCTCCCTAGTCATTTCCAGGACTGCCTTGCTGGTTTCTGATGCTTCCTTTGCGGCTGCTCTCGCTTCCTCCCCCGTATTGGTATTCTGTTGTGTGGCTGCGATGGACTGTCGTACGGCTTCGGTGCTGCTTTTGAGCTCGTTTTTGATGTCGCTGAGTGTCTGTGCGTTCTCGTCCGCCGTAGCCTTTGCTTCCGTTTGGAGGATTCTTAGAGCGTCGCTTATTGCGTTGAGGTTGGGGGTGTGCTGCACTTTCAGGATGAACGTCACCGTGCCGTGGATGATGGTCTTTACGAGGTCTGCGGGTACGGGCTGGCTGTTGGTGTGTTCGATGCAGTTCAGTGTGTCTTGAAGGTAGGTGCTGAGGCGTGTAGCGTGCTCGTGAATTGGGGTTGGCCACGTTGCCTGTTGAGGCCATTGCATCGCCATGGCGCCGCAGTCGCAGTGGGCTCCTGCGCCTGGGTGCTGGCTGTTCAATTGACGTCTAGGGCAGGTGTTTGCGGTCAGAATTTCGCGTTAATTCCAAAAGTTGAGATTCTCGCTGTTGTCGTGTTTCTGGCGTGTGGGATCGCTGTGTCGAAGCTGGTTTCGCCGCTGGAAGCGCGTTGGCTGACTAAACAAGCAACCAGGCCTTGCCTTATCACTGCTCCCAATCCCAAGTCGGATTAACGATAATTCCGAACGCTGGTGCAACCCGCACAGCCACATATCCTGCAATAAAACACTCGCCGATGCATGACGTGAGACGTGCGGGGTCATCTCGCATTAGCCCGGATCGGTAGTTCGCTGCCGCTGGAAGTACCAATTGGCGGGGCGGCGCTGCATGAAATCGCGCCCCGCAGCGCGCATAAGGCTGATGATGGCTTCCTGGTATTAGAGGGAGGTTGTGAGGGTAGGATAAGGCCGTTCTACAAAAATTCAGAGCGAAAAAGGCTCGAGGTTGGCGCTGTGGGTAGGGAAGCATGTTTTCCCACGACACATAGCGCTGTACAAATCAGGCGCGGAAGCGACGATGCGAACGTAATTTTTGGGCAAAGTGGAACATAGACATTCAGAATTAGCAGCAGCAGATTATTTTCGTAGAATTATAACGATATGCGTCGTGCGCATGAGCTTTCCGGTTGCTAAAAGTCAAAGTACCCCTCATTTGTCTCGCCACACAGTGCGTCTCGCTACGCAGGGATGGACATTAACTTAGGAACTGTCTAGCTAAAACTAAAAGTGCGCTCTATGGTAAGGATAGAATATCTCACCTTGGCCCCGTTGCCCTTATTGCACAGAACACATGGGGTTTAAGGCACTTTAAAGGTAGAGCCTTATAGAGAAAATCATGCTTGTCTTTTCGTTAGTAGAAGACAGCTAACACGTGTAGATAAGGCTTACATTTTTTAATTTATTTAGAGAACTATGCTAGGTAGAATGTAAGAAGTTCTTAATTTTAGTACTATTCTTCTACTTCTCTAGGTTTTAGAGCTATGCTAAATAAGAGTTAAGTAAAAACGTTGTAGACTCTATTAGCTTTATTATAGCGAAGCTAATGCTACGAATATTCTTACGTCTAGTTTAAGAAGTAACATGCCTATTCTAAATAAAAGAATTTCTAATATTAGCTATTTCTTATTAGTATAGTCGCGTAAAGCCTAGTCTAAACTTACTAATTTTTACACTTTCGTCTACCTTAAGAAGAATAGTGCCGTAACTAAGCTTAGCGTAGTATAGGCAAAGCTTATTATAGATAAATAAGAGCTCTATAACTAGCTATCTTTAATTACGTAGAGTTTAGTAGTAAGATAAAGTAATTACTTACCTACTTATAGACTACTATAATCTAAAGAGGCTTAAAAGAATCTTATAGTATAGTAGTAATATATTATAGTAAAATATCTATTTATTTATATATAATTACTAGGCTATTATTATTAAAGTATAAGTCTATAATATTAATAATATAGTTACTTATAAAAGGTCTTATTCTCTACTTTAGACTTTAATTAATACTTACTAACCTTTTAATAGTAATAAAGTCGAGCTTTTTATTAGTATTATATACTATATATACTAGTTCTATCTAGTTAAGAGCTATAAATTCGCGGTAGTTAATTTAAGGTAAAGTCTAACCTTCTAAACTATAGTAGCGTAAAGAGACTAGTTTAACGCTAAGGCCTAGAGTACTCTCTAGAAAGACGGTGTTACGTTTATAGACGTTAGTTACTATAGTTAGTATAGAAGTATAAAAGGCTATATAAGCGTTAGATAGTTATATTTTTAGTAATTATATAGTTTACTTATAAGAAATAAAGAGCTAAGTTTCTTCTCTACTTTCTTTTAGCTCTAGAGAGTAGAGGTGCGGTTTATTCTTCTAGAGAGAGAGAGAGAAGAGAAGGCGTAATTATCTTACTAAGTAGAAAAACGTAGAGTAAGCCGAAGGTAAATAAATATAGAGAGAAAGAAGATAAAGCTATTTATAATATAAGATTAATATATTCTAAGTAGATAGATTCTTATAAAAAGCTTATTAGTAAGTAATTTATAAATTTTCTAGAAGAAAAACTAAGTATTCTATAGATTAGTTAAAATACTACTAGATAAGCTCTAGTATAAAAGCCTTCTAGATAATCTCTAATAGTTTAATAAGAAAAATATTGCGAGGTTACTAGACGTCTTTTAAAAGAAAGGCTATTAGCGTAGAGAATTCGAGAATTACGTACCTATTCTAATCTCTTAATTAGATCTATTTAAAATCTAGCTAAGAGCTAATAATAATCTATAGTAGCTTAATCTTTAATATTCTCTAGTTTTTCTATATAGAAGGTATTACTTAGAAGTAGCCTAATAATTTCTTCTAGAATAAGATAGATAGTAGGTTACTAATCTATATTTTAATAGTTTATAGACTAAGTATATTTATAGATACTATATAAGCTAATATATTTAGATCTTAGTCTATAGATTAAGAATATATTTTAGAAAAATAACTCTAACTATATAGAATACTATAATAGAGATATTTTATAGTAGATTTAAATCTCTACTATAGATAGTAATACTATACAAAGAGATAAATAGCTTACTAAACTATCTAAGAGTAAGTAGAACTAGGTTATATAGCTAAAGGTACTACCTTAAAAGTTCTTAGATAGCCTAGATACTCTAATTCTATTTATAGAACTATAGCTAGCTATTTAAATTAGAACTTTTCTAAGACTCTTAAATCTATATTACTCTAAGGTTTTAGAACTCTTTTCTATCTATTTTACCTATACTAATAACTATAAAGAAGATAACTTACTACTTATAGTAAGTAAAGAATATATTAACCTTAATTATTAGTAAGAGAATTAACAAGGCGCTGCTAATTAATCCTAACACGATTTATCTTCTATAGAGCCTTTGTCTCGCCTTATTCTTAGAAGACTATACGTTTATTTAGAAATATATACGCGATATTATTCTTACTATTTAAGATAAAAGCTATTAGTTAGAGATATTTACCTATATATACTTAATAAGATATAGTATTATCTTTCTATATACTTTTCTTAAAGATATAAAGTATCTTAAACCTTATACTAGAATCTTAAAGAAGCTCTTACTAAGTAGGTATAAAGGCTTACTATTCTAGTATTTTAGAGTATTATACTATTACTAACTAAGTATTAAAATATAGCTTAGTAAGTTTAATTCTAAGAATTAGACTCTTCTATCTAGTTTCTAAGCTTTCTAGCTATCTTATTATTAGCTCTAGCTCTACACTCTTTAACACTTTTCTATAATAAATAAATAGGTACTATAGAAGAATCTTAGTAGTTAAAGCTTATAGAAACCTAGATTATAGTTAGAATAGTAGATAGAGCTCTCTTTACTTACTATAGACTTAAGATACTAGTATATCTATTAACTATACTATAATTATAGAGTAGTAGATATTAGTATAATAGAAAACTATCTATAAAGACTTTAGCCTCTAAAATACTATATAATTAATAAAAAGCTAATATATTAAAAGGCTAGGCTTATATATAGAATTCTTAGTAAGATTATACGTATTAAGAAAACAGCGTCTACTCTAGCTTTAATGTTAGACTATAATAACTATAGGCTAGATATCTTAGATAGATACGAGTAACTACGCATAGAGACTCTTAAAGTAGATAAGAAATACCTTTTTATTAACTATATCTACTCTACTTTATATAATATAACTCTAAGGTAATACCTTATATTATTCGTAATTATATAGAATTTCTTCTATAGCTTTTTTAGTACTACTAAAGATAATCTAGACTAATATTTCTCTTTATATATTCTATGCAGTAGAGGTCTAGAAGTTCTTAATAATATAGAAATATCTTCTATTATACTAGGTTATATTAACCTTATAGCTATAGATAGCTATCTAAGAGTACTAGGTTCTTAGGTCTCTTCTAGTTCTCTAGGTCTACTAGGTTTGCTAGGTTCTTCTAGCTCTCTAGGCTTTTAGAGTTAGTAAGGTTCTCTAGGTTTCTTAGGTTCTTAAGGTTCTTAGAGTCTGCTAGGTTCTTAGAGTTAGTAAGGTTCTTACGGTTCTTCTAGTTCTCTAGGTATTCTAGACTCTTCTAACTTAGTAGGCCTCTTAGGTTATATAGATATAGAGAGTCTACTAGATTAAGAGATTTAGTTAGATCTATAAGACTAATTAGTTAATTAGTAACCTTCGTATATTACTAATAAGCTAGAGGTAGTATAGAGAACTAGAAGTCTAGAGAGACGCCGTAGAATTAGCTAGAGAAGCTATTTAGCAAGCCTACGAGAAGAGTTACGCGGCTTAGTATAATAGAGAGAATAGAATTTTTATAACTCTAGAGGTATACTACTTATAAATATTACTATTAAAAGTTTACTATATTAGTCTATAATATCTATAAAGATAATAGAAACTAAGATTATTCTATAGAGTACTCTACCTCTACCTTTACTAAAGCTATCTATATAAAATACCGCTATTACTCTCTCTATATATTAACCTTAAGGTATATTTAAGTAGAAAAATTAAGATAGACTTATTCTAAAGAAAGATGCTTTATACCTTCTTTTCTAGTAGTAGATAAATATAAAGTTATTATAGTTTAATATACTTTTTTCTATAGAGAAAGGTCTATTCTATATCTATTAGGCTAATTCTAATAATAGCTTATCTATAGTTAATACTCTATAGCTACTATTAAATTCTCTATACCTTATAATAGATTGTAAAAAGTAGCTTAAGTTAACTATACCTACTATAATTCTTAAAGAAGTACGTGCGTAGTAGCTTAATATAGTAATAGTTACGCTATTAAATAATTTTTAAGAATTATTTTACTAGTTTAAAGATTATAAAAAGCTAAATAAAAGTTTACGCTATAAAGAACTATCTAGAATAGGTATAAAGATTATAAAAGTATATACTAAGTCTATTAAAATTTTAATTTAGAAAAATAGTAGTTAGATATACGTATATAATAGAGTTACTTATACTTAAACTACTCTAATAGTAGAAGATTATATAAGTATATATCTAGGCTTTTACTCTTATAACTAGAAAAGAAATAGTATACCTATTAAAGACTACTTTAATACTACTTAAAGTAACTTCTCTTTATATATTTATCTTTATTATTTCTAATAAGTAGAGGCTATATTACTAATAGAGTTTTAATATTAAATAATTTAGACGTATAATAGAGTATTAGACTTTATTTAAATATAAACTAACTAGTCTTAGTATCTTAGTACTAATAAAGTCTTCTCTATCTTCTTTACTCTCTTGTTAAAATTCGGGTATTCTAGTAGTAGAGCTTTAACTAACTCTTTTATACTATTTTCTAATTTAGTAAACTTTTCTAGTATAGCTACCTAAACTTCGAATAGATATTCTTAGATATCTAATACTTATAAGAACCTAAGGTTTAATAGCATACTTTTACTAACCTATTAGCTCTATCTAGCTATTCTTTATAGATACTATTTATTTTTCTACTTAAGTCTATTACTATTATTTCTAAATTTTAGCCTTAAGATTTAATTTATTCTACTAGTAGTAATAGATTTATTTATACTTCTACTTATATTAAGTTAGATTATAAAATATAGCTTAGTAAAAGAATATATATAATTTTATTATATTACTATAGTACTTAATATAATCTAGAGTTAAAATAAGTAGAAAATATACTACTAAAATAGTATAATAGTAAAATAAGCTATTAATATTATCTATAGAGTTAAAAATAGAAACTACGCTATTACTAGAAGAGAATAGAATTAGCTCTATATCTAAGATAAAAGGCTCTTTATAGTCTAGTAATACTTCTATATAAATAAATAGATACTTAGTATAATAAATATAATACTATAAGCTAAAATTAACTAAATAATATATATATAACTTCTAAATAACTATATAGTAAGAGTAAAATTATAGAGTTTACTTATATAAAAAAGTACTTAAGAGCTAGTTAAAGTAGTTTAGAGAGCGTATAATAATTAAAAGAAGTAACATTAAGTAGTTAGATAGCATACTATTATAAGGTATATAATTAGGTTTATAACGCCTATCTATATAAAGTAATCTTCTTCTAGTTCTAATAAAGGTACTATCTACCTCTCTAATAATTACTACTCTTTCTAAGTCTCTACTATATAAATATAGAGCTTCTTAGCATATTTCTATAAGCTCTTAAAATTATAATAGCTACGTATAGCTTTTTACCTAGCGCTATATAAGCGTACTTATAGATTATTTCTACTAGTAGAATTCTAACCTATAGAGGTATAGTATTATTAGTTATAGCTATAGGCCTACTTCTATTATAGCTCTTCTTTTATATCTCTTTATATATTATATTTAGCGTCTACTAGCTTATAAAGAGCTCTCTATAGAATATTATATAATATATTACTAGAACCTTACTTTCTAAGCTAGTAGCGTAAAAGATATTTTAACTTAGCTACTTTTGTAATTTCTCTAAAATACTCTATTAGCTATTTTAACTACAGAGCTCTAGCCTTTTTAATTCTAGTCTCTTTAAACTCTGCCTACGTTTTACCTACTTTTAACCTAGTAACTAGTAACTAAGTTACGTTACTAGCTCTCTATATTTAGCTAGACTATCTAGAGTCTTCTCTCTTTCTAATTATAGAACTCTATTAAAATAATACTTATAATTAAGAGATATATATACTTGTTTAACTATACCTAAGTTATCTTTAAGCGTATATATGCTAGCTATATCTCTACTAGTTCTATATAGACTAAAGAAGTCTTTAATAAAGAGTAGTAGTATACTATTAAGTTATATAATATAGGCTAAATAAATTACCTTAAGACTTATCTTTTAGAGTAGCTATAGCACGTTATTATAAAATAAAAGAAAGAGAAGAAAGTATACTACGTATAGTATAGAAATCTTACGCGTAATTAATATAAGATATTACTAGCGCTACTAGCGCTAGAAGAGCTAAGTTAATAAGAATTAAGAAGTATATTAGTAGTAAAGGTAGAAGTTAGTTATATTAGACTAAGATACTTAGAAAAGAAAAAGAGAGAGTATAGGTATATATATTTAATAGGTTAATAGAGTATAAGACTATAAGTTATTCTAATATTTCTTACTTAGAATAAAAACTACTTAGAATAAAAATCTCTTAGAATAAAAACTACTTAGAATAGAAACTAACTACTTTAAATAGAATCTACTTATAAAACTACTAGAATAACTAAACTACTTAGAACTATAGAATAGACTAAGATTTAATAGTTATCTAAAGTAGCTTATCTACTATAATCTACTAAAGTAGAGTCTATAATACTAAGATTATATATTAAATAGTAGAGACTTAGTAGTATATTATTTCTTATAGGTAATTAGAATACTCTATTTATACTAAGAGAATATAGCCTTAAATAAATATTAAAAACTATTTAAATAGAGAGTAAATAAATTATAGCTCTTCTATCTTTTACTCTAGTTAGTATATATAAAAGCTTACGCCTTTTCTTACCTTAACTATCTACTATAGTAATTAAACTACTCTTGCCTCTAATTATAAAGGTCTTTAATCTACTAGTAACTATAGCTATAATTATAGAGGTAATATTAGTAGCTTCTTATAAAGATATACTTAATATATCTAACTTTAAATACGTAGAACTTTTTAACCTTTAGAATATATTCTATTAACGATTTCTCTATCTAAATAATATTAAAGAAGCTAAAAGTATTAACTTAACTATATTCTCTAAAAATATACGCTCTAAAACTCTAAGTAACTTTTAGAACTAATAATCTTCTAGGTTTAAGGCTACGTCTCTAACACTTATAACTTTAAGAGCTAAAAGCTAAATACTAAGTATATCTTTAGGCTCTTTACCTCTAGTAACTCTCTTAATATTATTAGATACTCTATTAGACTATACAAGATTATCTAATTTACTATAAACTAGAATATTATATTAGTAACTACGCGTATTAACTTTACCTTTTCTTTCTTTAGTAATATATTTGTACCTATAACTATTAACACGTAGATAACGTAGAATTTAGCTAAGAAAATTACTTAGTATAATATAATCTTTTACTAGTCTAGTTATACTCTTAAGAATCTCTTACTCTTAGTAGATCTAAACTCTACTAAAGCAATAGCTAAGACAAAGAATCTAATTATAAAGTTAATTTACTTATTATATAATAAGTACTATAATAAAATAAATATATAGTATAACTCTACTAAGAACTACTATAACTTCTTAACTAAGAAAATCTATATAGGTAAGAGTTTTAAGCTTAGTATAAATACGCTTCTTTATTATAATATCTATAAGATTATACTTAAGTTTTAGCCTAATATATACTACTTATATATTAGAAAAGATAGAGAGAGTTAATATAATAATTTAATCTTATATAATATAAAAGTAGAGAAGTACTACTTTATAAATACGCTCTAGATTCTAACTATCTTTTAATAGAGTTAGGTAATTAATTATTTTTAGATATTATAGAGGCCTTATTAATAATTTAAATATTAATTTTCTAAGCTAACGTTAATATCTTTCTCTTAGGTTATACGTATACGTTAAGAGCTAGCTTATCTACCTTATACTACGCCTATTACTACTTCTAGAAGTAGAGTAACTAGTATATAAGAATATACTAATACTAACTAAATAATATAACGTTAGTATAATTCTATAATTCTAGAAAAGTAAGAAGTAGAATCTTAGAATTAATAAATAAGCTAAAGAATAACTAATTAGACTCTTTAATTATATTAATATATATAATAAAGTAATAAGTAGTATTAAAATAGTAAATATATATATATAACTATATATTAATAATAAACTACTACTAAAAATAGAGAGGTTTATTAGCGTTAGAGAAGTAAAAAAAAACGCTACTAAGAGTCTAGAAGTTATACTAAAGTTAAAAGTTATATTAGAAAAGTAGATAGTAGTATTATAAGAAGAGCTTATAGTATATATAACTAGAAATCTATTTATACTAGAAGTAGTATATTATATAGTTAATATAGAACTAAACGTAGTATTTATAAACTTATAAAAACTAGAATTAGACGTAATATTAATAATACTAAAGATACCTAATTCTAATAGATTACTAATCTAGAATTAGATAGTTATTTTAACTAGAAATAATTTATTTACCTAGACTAAGTAGTTACTTAGTTAGTTTTAAGCTATACTTAAACTAAAGTAGATAAATACTAGTATTATAGTTAAAAAGAAATATATATCTTATTATATAGAGCGTTAAAGATAGAGTTTTTATAAAACTATAGAGTAGTTATATATATATAAAATCTTACTTTACTACTACGTTCTCTATAGTAGATACTAAAATAACTTCTAAACTTTATTCTTATTTTTATCTCTTTTCTAGTATAGAGAGAAACTATCTCGTCTACTTAGAGTAGAGGCGAAAAATAAACTATTAAAAGAATAATAAATAGTTAATTTTACTCTCTAGAGCTTTAGTAGTAGAGAGAATAGAAATATATAAAAAGTTATCTATATTTATAGATTATAAATAAATCTAAAAATATAGCTCTATAATAAGTATAGTAGCTAACTCTAGTAGATAATATACTAACTTACTTAAGCTAACTTCTAGCTAAGCGTAGACGTAAAATAGTCTTTTTACTCTAGAACTATTCTAAGAGCTTAACTAGAAAAGAATTAAAGCTAATAAGGCCTAAAATAAGATAATAGAGGTAGTAGTAACTTTATTATTATAGGCTAAACTACTACTAGTAACTACTTAATTAAAGCTAGATTATCTAGAAAGTAGTAATAGTACTAATAATAATAAAGATAATAACCTTAAGCTTACTTACTATCTTATTAGTAAAAGAAAAAGTAAAGGTAAAGAGAAGTCTACTAAAATAGATAAAGTTCTACCTTTCTTAAAAGCTAAGATAATAAACGTAGAATCTAGTAAAAGTAATTTACTTTTTATTCTAAGTTCTATAACGTCTAAAACGAGAAGATAGGCAAGAATAAACAAAGACCTAATAGTAGCAGAAAAAAAGAGTAATAGAGAACAAGACTAGACTAATAAGTAAGAGTAGGTAGTTACTAGAGTATTAGAGACGCGTTCTAAATTCTATTATTAAATTCTTAGGTTAAAAGACTTTAGAGATATAGAAAAGGTTCTAGAAGCATATAAGAAGGTTACGCTTTAAGTTTACCTAGATAAGAATAGACACCTAGAGGCAAAGAAGGCCTTTATAAGTAAGTAATAGTAGTAATAGTATTAGTAAAAGTCTTATACTAAATAGTTCTAGAGGTAAAAGCTACTATAGAAGTACTTAAAGTTAATAAAGATATTAAGTCTAGAGAGTTATTTCTAGACTATAATAAGAGGGAAATTAATCTAGATAAGAAGAGTAAAGAGAGCTCTACTAATTTTAACGCTAAAGAAGAAGACAAGAATAGTAAGGTAAAGAATATAGAGAGAGTTAAGTAAACTAGTAGAGATACGCTACTAAGTAGTAATATTACGCTAACTATATAGCTACTTATACCTTCTATACTAAGCCTCTCTATATCTAAATAAATAGTACTACTAGCGCTAACTATATAGCTACTTATATCTTCTACGCTAAGCCTCTCTATATCTAGATAAATAGTACTACTAGCGCTAACTATATAGCTACCTATACCTTTTATACTAAGTCTTTCTATACCTAGATAAATAGTACTACTAGCTACGCTAAGTTCTTCTATAAGTTTATAAATTATATAATAACTTTAGTTAGAGATATTAAAATACTAGATAGATATAGATTAGGCTACTTATAAGATAAGTAATAGTAATATAATTCTCTTTTATAAAGCTCTCTCTAGACTAGAAAAAGAACCTTATAAAAATAAATTTATTCTTATAACTAAAGAGAAACCTTACTTCTAAGTTAAGATAGGTTCTAAAATTAGTAGAAAGAAGAAAATATATCTTAGTATATAAGAAATATATAGAGTTAAAACTAACTCTAAAGCTAATAACGTACTAGTATATAGCTAGAGAAATAAAGTAGACTATAACTACCTACTCTAGATAGCACCTAAGCTAAGAAAGTAAATATAGGTAGAGAGAAAGCCTAGAGCTCTAGATATATAATATTACGTTATCTAGAAGAATAGTAAAGTTACTATAATATTATAAGCTTACTTTTCTAAAGTTTTAATAAAGAATAAAAAGAAAGCTATTAAAAATTATTATAGGTTAGTAGATATCTAAATACTATAGAAGATAGATTCTAAAAGTCTAGTTATACTAGTCGAATCTCTAATAGAATAGTAGCTTTTATATAATAGCTATACTAGTAGGCTTCTTAAATTTAACTATAAGATAACTAACGCGATAGCTTAGAATATTATTAGTAATAGAGGTATTACAACCTTATAAAACTTACTCTTAAGTCTTAAGTAAACCTAAGTAATAATATTAGCGTAATTAAAAGAGTAGTAGATACTATAAATATAAATATAGTAGTAAATACTATAGTAGTAGTAGTAATAGTAAATATAGTAGTAAATATAGTAGTAAATATAGTAGTAAATATAGTAGTAAATATAGTAGTAAATATAGTAGTAGTAAATATAGTAGTAGTAATAGTAGTAAACTAAATTATAGTAGCTACTAGTATAGCTACTAGGTTAAATTAAAAGCGTAGCGTCTTTATAGAGCTTTAGTTCTAACTAGTAGCTCTCTACTAACTCTAGTAAGTAGTTAGACTTAGTATATCTATTTCTTAAGTTATATTTCTCTTTTTTTTACTTTATTACTTAGCTCTTCTTCTTTTTATAATTTATTAGATTTATTCTCTATTAAACTAATAGACTAGTTCTAATACTAGTTATTTAGGTAGTCTTATAGATTTTTTAGATTACTATAATTAACTTATCTTATTAGTAATATTAATTAACTTTAGTTATTTACTATAACTCTAGTACTTATAATAAAATCTAAATTCTCTAGTACTATATTTAACTTTATAGTAATATTAGGCTATATAAATTATAATAAAAGTAAGTTAATATTTATTCTAGACTTTAAATTTAACTAATTCTAACTTTAAGTATATTAAATTTTTCTATAGTTTAGTATTAGACGCTATACTAGAGCCGTACTACTATTAAAATATTAATTATATATAGTAACTTAATAACTAGAATAGCGTATAATAGACCTAGAATAGAGATTATAAAAAAAGTCTTAAAAAAAAGATATAGAGAAGTGCGCTTAGTTATAAGAATAAAATCTAATAGAGGTTTAAAAATAAAATCTAGAAAACTTATAGCTAGATATATACTCTAATATTATACTCTATATATAGTAAATTATAAGTCTTTCTACTACTATACTCTATAGAAACTAAGAGCTAGTTTAGAACTCTAGTAGCTATAATTAAGAGCCTAAAAATAGGTACTATAATTTAAAACTTAGATACGTACGTAGTTTAATATAGTACTATCTATAGTCTATATATTTATAGACTAGCTAGCTCTACTATAGCGTAGAATCTAGTATCTATAATTAGAGATACCTTAATTTAGAATTATACACTTAACGTAAGACTACTCTATAGTATACCTTAGAATATATATTTTCTAACTAGCTAGTTCTAATTTCTAGCTCTATAGTTATATTATCTTAATAGCGCTTAGAGATACTAGAGCGTATAGAGGTAAGATAAGCTATAAATAATAATTATCTAAAGTAATCTAATACTCTCTATAAAAAACTTACTAGACTATACCTTAAATATAACGTCTATATATATTTTCTAGTATATTATAATAGCTAATTTAATAAATTCGCTTTTATAGATAAGATAGACTAGTTATAGTCTCTACTAGATTAAGATATTCTTATAAGCTATACTCTTTTACTTCTATCTATTACTAATACTAGATAAGAAAAAGCTATTTTCTTTACTAATAATAAAGTTACTAGCTTACTACTAGTAGGCTTAATAAGAAAGAAAATTATTCTAGAAGATAACTTTACGTAATTTAACTAAATTAGCGTAGCCTAAGATATATAAGAAGAATAGATTACGTTAGAGTAGAATTAGCCTAATAACTAAAGGTGCGTAGATACTAAGTTCTATCTAAATATTACTACTTCTATAAAGTCTATACGTCTACTCTCTTCTATATATTTATTTATATATACTATATATACTATTTCTTTATATTATCTACTAGTATTACTAGCTTATTATAAGTGCTATAAGGTCTTATATAAATTTTACGTTTATTATAGCCTACTCTTAAAAGACTCTTATCTACTTTACTTTCTCTTCTTCTAGTACTTTAACTCTTACTTCTAGATTCTATATTCTTTTTATAGCTATTATTAGAGCTAAGTATTTCTTCTACCTATATATAAGGCCTACTTATTTTATTAAGTATTTATAGAGTAGCTTACTATTCTAGAAACCTTTCTCTTAATACTAGAATATCTATTATCTAAGTCTAAATCTTTAAAGTAAACTTACTTTTATTAGAGTAGTCTACGTATTTACTATCTTAGAATATAGACTCTAGTTAGAGTAGTATACTACTATATAGATCTACTAACTCTACGCCTAGCTACTATAATAATAGATAAGCGTCTAGTTAAAGTATATATAGAAGTATTACTAATCTAACTTTATATTTCTTTTCTAGATACTCTCTCTCTATATAGTCTCTTATAGAGAGTGCTATTCTTAATAGTAGTAAGAGAATCTATTAGACTTTATAATATTACTAGATAGAAATATACTAAAGCTAGTAATAAAGTAGAAAAAATAGATAAAAAGAATAAAAAAAGTAAAGTAAAGTAATAGATACGTTCTTTATTCTTCTCTCTACTACTATAGCTAAGAATATAATATATACTTAGACGCACTACTATAAATATAGACTTTATTATCTACCTTCTATTTATATATACTCTCTATGCCTAGTTAGTTAAAAGAGTAATCTAGTAGTAAGTATAATAAATATAGATAGCTAAATAGAAATATAATAATAGCTTCTCTATCTACTTTATTCTACTACTATAAAAAACTAGTATATAAGACTAATACCTATTCTTTATAGCTTTGCTAGCACTAGCTACGCCTTTAGCTAGTAAGAGAGATTTTATATAGAGTACTAAATTATAAGATAACTAGCTATAGCTTAGAGGTATTCTAGATTCTAGACTCTAATAAATATAAGCCTTATTAGCTATATAGGTACTTAGAATACGTATTAGTTATACGTCTATTAGTACTATTAGAACTAAGACTTATATATTAAGAGGTTGTATTAGTAGAAGAGTAGCTATCTTCTTAGGCCTCTTTCTCTAAGAGTAGGTTAAGAAACGTAGTTAGTACTAATATACTAATATAACTTTTATAATTAACTATACTAAGCTATCTAAGAGCTTTAAGATATCTTTAAAGCGTTATTAATAGCGTAAAGCAAGTAAGAAGTATATTTTAAGAGTTTAATAGATAAGAAGTTATCTTTATAGTAGACGCTCTATAGATTACCTCTTCTTTATTATAGTTCTTAGTCTTTATATTAGCCTTCTTCTTTACTTTGTAAGTAGACTTCTACTAAGCGTTATTCTCTTATTTAAGAATACCTTCTTACTTAGAAAGAATAGATACGCTTTCTTCTAGAAGATAATAGTATCTCTCTACTTTAGTATCTATTAAGTAAGCTTATTACTAGCTAGTATAGTTGCTATAGTAATTATATTTATTATAGATACTAAGCTCTATTAGCTTAACCTAGTTATTCTATATATACTTTAGCTATTTATTAGTATAAATATAAGCGTGCTTTCTAATAATTAGTTTATAAACTTATACTACTAGTAGCTTACCTAAACTCTTTATAGTTTTAACCTTTTATAATAGGCTATATAGCTAGTCTATAGTAGTATTATCTTTCTTACGCTTACTATTACCTTCTATATATAGTAGAGTTCTTTCTTTTCTTTTTCTAAACCTCTTTTATTCTAGGTAGAGATAACTTTATTTATAAGTACGTACTACTCTTATACGTTACTATAGTATTCTTAGTATTCTTAGCGCTTTAGTATAACGCTTAATAAACCTATTTACTTTCTAAGTAGCGCGACCTTATATATTAACGCTAGCTAATACTCTTTATTATTACTAACGTAGTTATAGCATTATGTTAGATATATAGAGTAATAGTCTTTTATAATTTATTACTTACTAACTAGAATATAAGTGTAAGGTAAGTAGTAAGGCAGGTAGACGATATACTAAGAAGTAGTAATATAGTGTATTAGATAGTACTAGTATATAGTTAAATTCTTATAGAGTAAGAATAAGAGAAGACTAAGCTATATACTAGGCCGCCACGTAACTATAGGCAAGCTAAGTAGCCTCTAAGAGGTGTCTAGCTAGATAGGCGTTATAATAGCCTCTTCTTTTTTACAACGTTATTCTAACGTTGCTAAGAGATACTTCTATATATCTAGCTAGGTTCTATTAAGATGCTTTTCTTTAAAAGAAAAAAATAAGGTACCTAGTAACTAAACTTCTAAAAAACTCTCTCTTGCGTAGAGCAAAAACGTTAGTTAGAGAAGTTGCAGGCGACTCTGCTAGCTAGAGCTTGTAGGCTCTCTGCTACTATTACGATTAGTTCTCTAGAGTCTACTAAGTCGCGACTATTTGCGCAGTGCCTTGTAGCTCTAGTCCGCAACGTTTACGTCTTCTAAGTAGAGTAATAGCGTAGCTATCTTAGACTATTATAGCAACTATTTACGTAGTACCTTATTTGTTATATAGAGTAACTACTACTTATAAGCTAGTAATTATTACTTATAAGTAATTTTCTCTTAAATATTCTATTACTATAGCGTTAGATTTCTATAGTGTTGCTATAGCTATATTATAGAGTATGCTTTCTAGTAGTTAGTAACTAAGATTAGTAGTAAGAACGTAGAAAATAACTTCTAAATTTACCTTATAGTTTATTATTATAATAATGTATTTACTAATAGCGTTTCTCTTATCTTAGTAAGATAGAGGGAAGAGTAGAGGTAATATTAAGAGGTAGTTAGGTACGAGAGTTCTAAGTAGCTATAGCCCGTTTAGCTCTTACTTTAGAGGTAAGATATTTTGCGTATACGTAGTAATAGCAAAGAGCTTTTAGAGTATTATTAGTAAGCTAGCGTGCTAGATAGTAAGTGTGTTAAAGAGTATATAAAAGAGTTAAAATACCTCTTAAAGCTACTTTAATAGTCTATTAATCTTCTTATAACTTCTACACTTCTTAGCTATAACCTTAATTATGTCTATTTCTATACTCTTAAGTACTTCTAATTATTCTCTACTCTTCTATATTTACGCGCTACTACTATACCTAGAGCCTTAGCTCTTACTTATAAAGAACTAGTGTACTAACTATCTTCTCTAATTTATAAACTAGAAGAACTAGTCTATTATAAAGCTATAGTAAATCTATAATTTAGAGTTTTATTTATAGCCTAATATCTACTAGATCTACTCTAGCTACTCTAGTTACTATAAGACGTGTAACCTAGTAAGTGCGATTTATTTCTATTATCTCTAAAAGAGTATTCTATTAACTTTCTAGGTAGGTTAAGCTAACCTTTCGCCATATATTTAATATTCTTAGCTAGCTTATCTTATACGCGTAGCGTAAGAATGCTATAGACGTTTCTAGTATTAGTTAAGAGAAGAACTAGAGGGTAGTCTAGAACTACGCCTTTAGTCTTAACAAGAGTTTAAAGAGCTATTAGGTCTTAGTTAAGAACTAGGTGTAGAAGTAGGCTAGTAGTAATAAGGTAGAGTAGTAGCGTTAGCGCGTAGCTTCTACTAAACGTAACTTTACGCGCTATTAGGTATAGAAAAACTAGTTTCTACTTTTCTTCTAATTTTAAGCTAACGTTTATAATAGTATAGGTTAGGTAGAAGTAGATAGTACTTACTAGCTAACTTTATTATTAATCTAGCGTTAGAGCTTTAGTTTACTCGTATTAAAAATAGTAATCTAACTTGTTCTATAGGTTATAGTAATTATAAGTATTACTAGTACTACTTTAGGTCTAAGATTTCTAAGGCTGCTATAGAGAGAGAAGAGACTATGCCTGTTACTTTGCGTAAGGCCTATAGGCCTTTAATATTATCTCTATTCTCTAGTAGCTATTAACTCTCGCTATTACCTTATAATTTAAGAATGTTAATAAGTAGAACGCCGTCTTCGCGATAGGTTTCTAAGATATAGAATTTATTGCTAGAGCTATAGTATAGTAGTAATAATAAACCTTAATTTATTCTTCTTATAATATATATAATAATTTAATATAACTATTAGACGTATCTTCTAGCTAGAAACTTTAGTTCTATTAGTTTCTAATTATCTAAGCTATGTATAACTTTTAAAAATAGTTCTCTTACTCTATAGAGGTTTGCTATAGCGTTTCTATCGCTTTACGCTCTTCTTTTAAGATCTTACTAGGTTCTTTCTACTATAGTAGAGCTTTCTAGCGCCTAGAGTTTAATTATTTAGAGTCTTCTAGTACTTCTAGAGGACCTCTTTATAGTTATTAAGATTGTCCTCTAGTTTCTACGTAGACTGTTTATCTAGCTAGCCTAGCTATTTTACGTAGAAATAATACTTCTCGCGAACAATCTTATAGATAAAAATTATTTTAACCTTATATTAATTATTGCTAGTAAGCTTAGAGTGCTTAACTAGCTCTAGCTAGAAGTAAGCGTTCTTATAGAGCTTACTCTACTTTTCTAGCAAGAAGACGTAGAAGATAGAATATAGTTAGGCTATAGATAGAGAGAGGTTAAGCTAGTATACTAGCTTTCTATATTTCTGTTTAATAGTAAAGGGTTCTAAATACTTCGCGTTAAGCTTCTTTAAAAGACGCTTAGTTTTAATGTTAGAAGCTTTTAGAATTACTTAATCTCTAATAGTAAAGTACATATTAGTCTACTTAGAATTATACTAAGTTTGCTAGTACTCTTGTGTACTAATTAGTAAAGTATAGATAATACTCTAGTTCTCTACCTACTACTAGAGGTAGGTATCTACTCTCTAACGTATTACTAGCGTCTTTTCGTCTACTATCTATACTTCTAGTAGTAGCTGTAGCTAGTAATTATTAGAAATTCTATTAAATCTCTAAGAGTTAACTCTAAAGGTAACACAAATAGAACTTCGCCTATAAGCTAAGTGTTTCTTAGAGTTATAGGCGTACTCTACGAGTAGTAATAGTTTATACTAGTTATTCTACTAGTAGTTTACGTATATATATAGAAACGTCTCTAGCTTCTAGTTTTACTACTTTATCTAGCTATCTATTTAAGAATAAAAAGTAGTACTTATATAGCGCTCTATCTTTAAATAGTAATAGATATTACTCTAGAACTTACTTATAAAGACTAAGCCTTAATCTATAATTAAGAAGTTTAGTAGCTCTATTCTTATAAAGTACTAAGTAAATAAGAGATCTACTAATTATTTAGTAGTAATCTTCTTAGTTACAGAAAGGTACTAGACATACTTCGCGAAATAGTTAATAAGAACTAGAACTAAGTTATAGAAATTCTCTTAGAAATCTTTTAACTCTAGAAGGTTTATAATAAAGTTAAGCAAGAAATCGCGCTACAGCTCTATTAGTAGAGAAATTAATTCTAGTATACTCTAGAGCTTATAATAGTATACCTTATTTATCTAGTAAGAGGTGTAGTAGAAGACGTACTTCTTTATATTACTACGTAAGCTCTTCTAGTAGTACTTACGCTATAGAAGATTAATTATTTTATTAACTCTATAATACCTGCTAAGAGAGTTGTTATAGTTATTTAATAGTAAGGTCTACTAAAGAGCTTTATTATTAGAAATCTACACTTTTCTAGCCCTTTAAAGAATACTCTAAGAATTAAGTCTTTAGTAAGAGTTACCTTTAGGCGCGTTCTCTTAAGCTCTCTTTTCTATAAGAAGTACTTTTACGTAATAGGCTATATCGCGTTTCTACGCCTCTCTAAGGTACTTAAGAAAGAGTTCTAGATTATTATAATTAAACGCGTAAGTATCTTATAGAGCTGCTACTATAAGTTTTTATAACGCGTAGGTTAGGTAAGTAACATAGTTTTAAAGAAAGATACTTATAATATTAAAACCTTCTAGTTATACTCTAGACTTAACGTCTCTAATAGATTCTTCTATAGATAGAGAGAAGTAAGTTAAGTAATACAGCGTACTACTTATAACCTAGAGAATAGTTCTAGAGAGACCTAATATAGCTGTATTCGCGCCGCCTATAAGAAGTTAACAGGCTCTTAGTAGGTTCTTATCGCGTAGTACTAGATCGCACGCTATCTAACTGCTAGCGTATAGAGCTATAGACTTCTAGAGAGTCTATACCTAGAGTTTATTTTAGAGCGTAGAGAGTATAACATTATAAAGTAATTTCGCCTTCTCTATCTAAAAGCTATTAGCGTAATTAGGTCTCTATAATAGTGTATCTACTAGATTTAATACGCCTAGTTTATACTTAATTTTAAAATTAAATTAAGCTAGCTTCTCTACCTAGTAAGCTTACTTAGGCGTAAGCTTCTTTATTATTATAAAGTACTTTAGGTTATTATAGTTAGTAAGTACCTAGATTATATCTAGAGAGTACTTAAGATAATATTACTACTCTTTAAAGCTTTCTACTATAGCGCACAGCTTCTTATTATAAGTATGCTAGTAGATTTACAGACTAACAAACTTATAACTCTAGAAAGTAATAGGCTTCTAGTATTATTCTATAACCTTTCTAGAGCTCTATAGCTATAGTAGAATTACAGCTATTATAAACTTAGAGGCGTTAGTTAGAACTATTACTAGCTTTATAGAGTTAAAGTGCTAGAGAATAGAAGCCTTTATAAAGAGCTTTTATAGGTAGAGAAAAGCGTTACGTATACTATTAGACTAATTCTATTTCTTATACTACCTAGTTAGACCTTTTTTATTCTTCTTAGACTTTAACTTCTAAGCAGTCTTGTTAGCACCTAGCTAGTTCTAAGGTAGAGACTAGGTAGAGACTATATACTCTAGAAGTAGGCGTACTATTTCTAAGTAGTTGTAAATAAACTATTAGTAAAAGTTTATAAAGCTAAGAAAGACTTAAATATTATAGTAGCTCTTAGGCTTTAGCTATTTCTTAATTATCTACACCTAAATTAGGTCTATAACAACGCCTATAGGTGTTATAATAAAGCTAAGAAATTCTACTAACTTTATAAAGAAACTATACTTTAACGCCTTAGCGTACAAACTCTAATTATATAGTCTCTTAAGAACTTTACATATATAGCGTTTATAATTCTTCTTATTCTCTAAATATATAAGAATATTATCTAAATAGACAACGTAGGTTTAATCTAACAGGCTCTCTAGAGCTCTATAGATATAGAACTAGAAGATAGCTAGCACGTTAGCTAAGCTAAAGAGTATAACAAGGTATTTAAAGTGCCTATAATAAGTTTTAAACGTAGTCTTCTACTTATCTCTCTTCTTAATATAGAGTCTATAATAGGCGTCGCGTAAGTCTAATTTTATAAAGACCTTAGCTTTTAAGAGTTAGTCTAGTATCTTACTAACTAGTAGAATAAAGTACTAGTTTTTAACTATAACTTTATTAAGGCCTCTATAGTTAACGTAGAGTTGTAGTATACTATTAGCCTTTAGTATAAAAAGTATTAGTATACCTACTAGAGATTTACTATACTAGATCTATTCTTTCTCTAAGGCGTTATTAAGGTCTTTCTATAGAATTTCTAACTCGCGCCTAGATAAGTTATAGATTAGAAGGTTTAGTAGTAATTTACTATTCTCTAGTTTAATAGCGTAATTATACTCTAAATTTAGAGTAATTCTACCTAACGCGTAGAGGTTAAAGACTCTTAGTTAGTTCTAGAGGCATTCTAGAATAAGCGTCTTATTATCTAATAGAATATTCTTCTTATTAGAGTAGCTCTAGGCTACTAGTAGATTACTATTAGAGCTATTATAGTGCTTTTGCATAGGAGTTCGCGCCTAGCGTAAAGGTTTATCTCTAATTATCGCGATAACTCTAGATACTATAGCTTAGAGAAGAAACCTAAGCTCTAGACAATCTCTAACGTAGTAGTTTAGGTGCTTAAGTAGCTTCTACTACTACTAGTAGAGCTATAAAAGCCTACGCGAACGCTAGTATTCCTTATTATAAGGCTCGTCTCCTCTAGCTATCTATGTCTACAGAGTTAACCCGTTAGCGTACTATTAGGTTAGCAACGTATTACTAGTAAGAAGAAAGTTTTTCTTCTTATAGGTAAGTCTTCTAACTCTAAAGTTCTAGGGGTAAAGCACGTATGCTCGTTTCTCTAGGTCGAGGTTCTTAACAAGAGTATTCGCGTCGTGAATCTTAAGGCGTTTATCTATAATATCGACGTTCTATAGAGAGTACGCTTATTACCTTTTTAGCTGTTAGCTATTATAATCGATTTTTCGAAGAAGTTAATTACTAGCAGAGTATATTAAAGCTAGCTACCTATCTGTATAGGAGTATAAAGAATTTAAATTGTAAGATAAGTAGTAAGATAGGTAGACAATATACTAAGAAGTAGTAATATAGTATATTAGGTAGTACTAGTATATAGTTAAATTCTTATAAAGTAAGAATAAGAGGAGACTAAGCTATATACTAGGCCGCCACGTAACTATAGACGGGCCGAGTAGCCTTTAAGAGGTGCCTAGCTAGATAAGCGTTATAATAAGTAATCTTTATTAGAGTATTCTTCTTATATATCTCTACCTTCTATAAGAGCTAGGTTTACAATCTCTACTACTATAAGCGTTCTAGAATACCTAGCTAGGTAAGTTAGCTATAGGTAGTACTATCTCTATACGCTATAAGAATAAAAGGTGCTAGTAGAGTAGGTTAGGTTAAATTTAGCTATCTAAAGGTAAGAAGTAGAAGAATACTCTAAAAGGCTCTATATATAGAGGTGCTAAGTGCTAAGACGCTAGGCTAGGTTACGTAATAAGATTACGTAACCTAAGGTTATATAATCTAAGGTAAATCTCTAAACTAGACTATTATATTACCTCTTCTTATAGAGAGAGCTTGTCTCTAAGCTCTAAAATACGCCTCTCTAGTCTCTCTTCTTCTAAAACTCTCGCATTATACTCTTAACTATCTCTTTTAGCTTATAGTAAGTATATTTATATTAGTTTCGAACTAGAAGCGCTTTTATAGCTACTACCTTCTCTCTAGTTACTTTATTCTTATAGAGGTTTAAACTAGAAGGCTTGTTTTCGCGTCTATAGGGCGGCTTTGTTATAGGCTCTCTTCTTAAATAATACTATAAGCTTAGCAGAGTCTTAAATTACCTAGCGGCGCCTTTACGTTACTCTTATATCTTCTACTCTTACAGGTTTTAAATTCTTCTCTATCTTCTCTAGAGTCTTCTTCTTTTTATACGCCTTAATCTAAGTATCTAATTATAATAGCGGCTCTAGCTTATCTAGGTATATTGCGTAAAAGTCTCTTACCTTATAGAGAGTATTAATAAAGCCTATAGTATTATACTAGGTAGAGTTAGAATTATAAGTAACTTATATAGCATAGTATTAAAGGTAATTTTAATAAAGATAGCTATCTAGAATTTTCTATACAGGCTATTCTAGATTACTATTAACTTTAATAGGTAGCTACTTAGGCTCTATCTACTCTAGTAATAGCTCTAAGGCTTTTCTTAACTAATTAGCGTAGAAGACGTTATGTATATAGATATACGCAGGTAGCTAGAGCTAGAAAAAGTAACTCTTTATAGTAATAATTAGGTAAGAGCTATATATCTATTAATTAAGCTTTATACTAGGCTAATTTGTTAAAAAGCTATAAGGTTTAATATAGACGAGATTGTCTATAGTAAAATTAGGTTCTTAGCGTTTTTTATTTACTTAGAGCGCCTATCTAGCTTACGCTTTTGTAATATTACCTTATATAATTTTAGTAGCTTTTTTTATAGCGTTATATTACTTCTTAGTAAAACTCTAAGCTTTTTAGCGTAAGAGACGCTTACGTAGAGTAGAGACTTTTATTATATACTTCTTCTAATTCTAGTAGTATATTAGCTAGTATCTAAATTTAATTTTATAC
>NW_022987224.1:139346-139667 GCF_010094035.1 Trematosphaeria pertusa | reverse complement strand
CTATATTAGCTAAACCTAGTTAATAGGTAAGCTTAAGGTTATAGTTAGTAATATTATTTACCTAGTAAACCTACTAAGTAGTAAGTTTCTACTTAGTAGCAAAATACTTTAAGGCTTAGTAGTTAGTTAGTACTATAAAGAGCTCTAGATCTTATAAGCTAATTAGCTAGCTTCTCTACTTCTATATACTAAGAATAACTACTAGTATTTCTTTATTATAAATACTATAGTTTATCTAGATAGTATTTATTATCTTACTAAAGAAAGCTACTAGTCTCTAGATACTATCTTCTTAAAGCTATAAAAGAACTCTAGTAACTA
>NW_022987224.1:123714-138852 GCF_010094035.1 Trematosphaeria pertusa | reverse complement strand
TACTAACTTATTAAGCTAGATCTAGTAGAAAGCTTACCTTACGTCTAACTTAGTAAAGACCTTAGCGCGTAATAGGCATGTAAGCGTTTTCTAGATAAGAGAGATAGAATAGACGTCTTTTTTTATAATAGCGTTAAGCTTTTAATAGTTAACGTAGAACCTCTATTCTCTATCTAGCTTTTTAGTAAATAGAACTAGTAACGCGTATAACGTATTACTATAGATAATAAAGCTATAATAAAGGTAGTTTTCTAGATAATTCTATACTAACTATAGGTGCTCTAGCAATATACTATAAAGAGAACTATTTGTTAAGGTATTTTCTACTATAAGCTTAATATTATAATTTATACTCTCTTTATATAGTAGTAGAGTATTAGAATTCTTTTTTAAGAAATAGGCTATAGTTGCGCTAGTATATTCTAGAGATAGAAGCTTTTTAGTAACTAGTTAGTAAAGTTTCTTCTCTAGATTAGTAACTAGAGTTTTCTTTCTATTAGCAATAAGCTAATTAACCTTATAGATACTAAGGTACCTAATTATAGTATCTTTTTAACGCGCGTTAATTATAAAGGTAGCTACGCTAATTATATTAACGTTAAGCCTAGCCTTTAAGCATGTTTTCTACAAAATAGATAGCTTTTTTAGCTTATAGAGTAACCTAGCAGGCGAGTTAAGATTCTTAAGCTACCTATCTATCTTGTATAGGTTTTCTTAAAGCTTCTAGCGTTATAATTCTCTCTTCTCTTATTATATTACTCTTAGCTTTTCTACTACTAATATTAGAGCGTTGCGGTAATTAGCATTAGCTTAGTAAGCTACTTAAGCTTTAGTAGTAGATTAAGAGAATTATGTAGAAATAAACGTATCGCGTTTATAATTAATTAATTAATTAGTATCTAGCTATATTAGTACGCGCTACTTATAGTTAACCTAAATATTAACTTCTTTAAGTAGCTTATAACTAATTATTATATTATAGTAGCTAGTGTTATAATATATAAAGTAAGTACGTATTTAGTAGCTTTTTAGTACTAAATTAGCTTTAAAGTATTTATCTACCTAGCTATTAGGTTATCTATTATATCTAGTAAGAGAGATAGGTTCTATACGCGCTAGCTTAACGTAGAGGTTTTTTCTAAGAGTCTAAAGGTGCTTTAGGTATACTAGAACGTAGCTACCTACTCTAGTATTAATTAAACCTCTAAGCTTAATTATAAGACTATTTATAGATATTTAGTAGAGTAGAGTAAACGTAGAACTACTAAATAGCTTTTTAGGTAGGTTTATTACTCTAGTAGGTAGCTCTAGAAAGAAGACTTCTTCTAGAGCTAGGCTTTTTCTAAGTTATTAAATTTATATTCTAACGTGTTATTCTTAGGTGCTTATAACTCTATAGGCTCTATAGGCTTCTTCTCTAGATTAACGTTCTTAATAGCTTTCTGCGCAGTAGAAGCGCTTAGGTAATTATAGCTTATATAGCTAGGTTAATAGTATTAAAAGTAGGTAACTAGCTTTCTAATTACTAGAGCTTTATTAGAGGTTAATAGAATACCTAGTAGAGTAGTAGACGCGTAACGTAGCGTTAACGTAAGCGTGTTACGTTTTTTAACCTTTCTAGTTATATAAGCTTCTTCTTAGGTAAGCTCTCTAGTAAGATCTTAAGTAAGGTCTATATATTAATTATAATTATAGATATACTAACGTTAGTAGACACCTATCTATATACGTAGGTTTGCTAGAAGCTTCTTATAAAGCTTCTCTACCTATTAGTCTATAGAGAGCTAGCGCTTCTATGCTAGGCGAAAGAAATTAACCTAGAAGCGCGCAAAGTTAGTAGTATTTTAGTAATACAGCTTCTAGAAATTATAGTAAGCGTTTAGCCTCTTATATAGGTTCGCGTCGCTTTTCTCTAGCTAATTAAGTATATATTTATAGAAGATCTACGTACTACTATTTCTTAGAGAATATAGAATAGTAGAGAGAGTTTAGTATACGTTTCTTTTTATTTACGTACGTATATATACTATAATAGTTTTCTTAGTATTCTTAGCTATCTTTTCTAGATACTAGTTACGATTAGCTTAAAGCTTATCTTATAAGCTATCTCTCTATTACTTAAAGGTAACAACCTTACTATCTAATAGTAATAGAGAGTTTAGAAACTTAGTAAAAAGCCTTATTTAGCTACCTAAACGTTGCTTAGTTACTAGTAGTGTAGTAGGCGTATACGCGGTTAGATAAGAACCTAGAATTAAGTTATCTAGTAACAACGCGCTAGTTTCGCGTATACATAGTATCTAATTTATAAAGTATGTTACACGTTAAGTTAATAAAGCAGGTAGCTTTTAGCTTCTAGAGTAGAATTGTAGTTACGCTTATAGCTCTTAAATCTTTACTAAAGTAGCGGCTTTTTTCTACTATAAATTCTAATACTCTTTATATATAGTATCTTCTTTAGCAAATACGTTAGTAGTAATCTAGTAATATATATAGGTCTATTATTTAAGTACCTAGCGTATAAGTAATTAGCTAACTAATTTATTAACGATTTTACTTAGCTTTTCTAGAAAAAGCTCTTAGAGCTTCTTTCTAGAGGTAGAGAGTATACGAGAGCTATCTACTACTAATAACCTTAGTATTACTAAGCTCTAGCATAGCTACGCTAGCTTCTATTTAAAGTTAATATTCTAATTCTTATTAGTTATTATATTATATTGTTAAACAGGTAATTCGCGATAATAATATTAGTTTAAGTAGCTAGCTAGCAGGTTCTCTACCTAGAATTTAAGAATTATAGAGGTAAAAGAGTACTATATAACTAGAGTCTTACTCTTTGAGTTACTTTGTGAGAGTTTACCTATAGTATTTAAGTAGTTTAACTTAGGTATAGCTTCTTATTTAAGAAGTAGAGATATATACTACTAGCAGAGTAGCTAATTATTAGCTCTACTAGTAAAGTAGAGAATTACTAGTTTTCGAAAAAAAAGAGAGAAGAGTTTCTATACGTAGAAGTTCTATAAAAGTTCTTCTATACGTAGAGCTCTTATAGCTCTCTTTAGCTCGCTGCTAGTAGTGTTTTTTCTACTACTAACTAAATTCGCTAGTAGGTCTTATATAGCGCTAAGAAGTAAGTAATTAATTAGTAACGTTAATAGATTCTTAGGTAAGCGACTAGAGCTCTCGTAGCTCTAATTCTTAGTGTAGTTATTAGTAAACGCTTCTTATAAGGCTACTCGGTTTAGCCTAATATTATACTACCGTCTTCGGCCGAAAAGGTATTAACCTTTAGATAATATAAGAGCTAGGTTCGTAGTCTCTACTACTATAAGCGTTCTAGAATACCTAGCTAGGTAAGTTAGCTATAGGTAGTACTATCTCTATAAGCTATAAGAATAAGAGGTACTAGTAGAGTAGGTTAGGTTAAATTTAGCTATCTAAAGGTAAGAAGTAGAAGAATACTCTAAGAGGCTCTATATATAGAAATGCTAAGCGCTAAAACGCTAGGCTAGATTACGTAATAAGATTACGTAACCTAAGGTTATATAACCTAAGGTAAATTCTTAAACTAAACTATTATACCTTTTAAGATTATATAATCTAACTTAAATAGGCTTATATACTTATATAGATAGTAAATATATTTACTCTATATATAAGTACTATTAAGTATTATGCTATTAAGTCTATTAGACGCTTAGCTCGTTCTAGAAATAGTAATATAGAGAGAGTAGTATAACTAGATAGTCTATAAGCGTCTAGAAACGTAAAAAAGTAGAAGCTTATATAAGTTTATAATACGTAATAGAAAATAGTCTAACGTTTATATAGTTATAGCTTAGGTCTTAAATAAAAAGAATCTAGTATTAGCTATTAAATCTATACGCTACCTATGTTTTATCTATAGGTAGCATCTTTAAATACTAAGCTACTACCTTCTATACTAGTATTCTCTATTCTATACTATGCTATATAAGTAGTAGAGAGCTATACCTAGTCTAGGTTTACTTTAGCTAACGCCTCTCTTTTATAATAGCCTACTACGCCTTTAATTAAAAGTATTAGGTTAGAGGTATTAAGCTTATAGAGAGCTACGTCTTCTTTATCTTTAGTATTTTAATCGTGTAAGGTAGACTAGAACTCTCTTCTCTAGAGTTACGTTATAGCTATACCTCTCGCCTCTAAAGATAACGTAGTATTTAAGAGAAATACCTCTAGTCTCGTTTTCTAGCTATATCTACCTTATAGTAATAGAGTTTCTAATAGATAGTATAGCCTCTAGCTTAATATAGTATAACTATAGCTACTATAGTATATACTACTATCTATATAGATAGTAGTTAGAGACTTAGATATATAGTAAGATATTACTAGTAGTTACTTATACTATAACCTCTATATATAGTAAGATATAGTAGACTAGTTATAGATATACTTACTATAGTTAGTAGAGGTATAATAAAATATAGAGGTATATTTCTATTTAAAGTTAGTTACTATAAAGAGCTAGTTCGTTTTAATAATAAGTATTAAGGCTAGCATAGATAGAGCAAGATTAAACGTTAGTGTTATAGGTAGAGAGCTAGAAGAAGCAGAGTTATTCTAAAAGAAGGTAGACGAGAGGCTTTAGACTATTTCTACTAATACTCTTATATCTCTCTAGTAGAGTATTATAGTAATTATAGTAGTTAGAAGTAAGTATACCTTATAATAGAGTCTTCTAAGCTAGTTCTCTAGATAAACTTACTACTCTTTATATATATAGGTTATATAAGTACTATAATAAGTCTACTACTTATAAATTACTACTAGAGTAGTCTTAGAATTCTATAGACTAGTAACTTATAGTATTTAGCTATACTAAAGTTATATAGAGGTGTATCTTCTAGTCTACTCTTTACTTAAGTAGCTAGTTACTCTACTATAACTTAGAGCGTAAGAATAGAAGAATACAAAACTACTACTATACCTAGGCTCTATTAAGACTATAATATACTATCTAGGCTATAGATAGCTTAGTTAGTAGAGTAGTATTTAAGAGAGTATAGAGAAGAGGTTTACTACGTAGTAGTATAGAAGAAAGAGGCTAATATAATATCTTAGTATCTAGAGTATTACTATAGAGGTATAGCACGTTAAAGAGATAGCTATTTTACCTATTATTATTATTTAAACTAATGTAGTAGAGCTTAATACCTTAAGAAATTATACTACTTTCTAGCTAAGATATATACTACTACCTCTACTAAATTAACGCTAGAACTCTAATAATAAAGTATAAATAGAGTACTACTATAGGTAGTTTCTCTATTCTTTATATATAAAAAGATTAGAGGTATTAATTAGTAGTAGGTATAGCTAATAGATACGTAGATATTTAGCGCTTAGTAATATTTACCTAATAGGTATAACTACTAGTATTATTAATAAGAATTTATATATAGAATAGTATTCTATACTATAGAGAGAAGGTTAAAAGAATAGCAAGCTCTTCTAATAGTTAGTTTCTTAATTTATCTACTTTCTTATATCTACCGTCTTTCTTATATCTATTACTCTTCTTATAGCGTTATAGCTTCTATTCTTTTAATAGACTTAATAAGTTATAAGTAGTAAATAAAGATAAGCTATTTAGAAATAAATAAAGTAATTCGAATATTAGATATAGTAAGGTAGAGCTTAGTATCTACTTATAAAGAAAAGCTAACTTATATAGCTAGAACTTAGAAATATATAAGGTAGATTATAATTTAAAATTCTAGTAACTACTTTTAAAGAGCGGTAACGTTTTAAGATAGACTACTAAGTCTATTAAAGTAGAATAACTCTTAGAACCTAGTAGTTAAGAAGTAATAGATATTATAATAAGTAATTCTCTATAGATAGAAATTACCTACTTAGAGTAAATATAAGAAGATAATTTAATAACTATAGCGAGTAAGAGTTCTAATCTAAATATCTATAATATATAAAAAGTATTTAATACTAACTATAGTTAGAATAGTACTTAAGAAAATAATAGTATAGAAGAGAAAGATAGAGAGCTATAAGATAGAGAGAGTATAGAGTCTTATTAAGTAGTATAAGAATTATAAGGTATTTTATTCTAATTCTCTTAAGAGAAGACTAATACGTAATCTAGATAACCTAATTATAATTAATAATAATAGTAATAATAATAATTCGACTCTAAGATCTACTTACTAAAGATAGTAGCGCTAAATTCTAGCTATAGTCTTATAGTTAGCACCTAACTTTAAAAGATAAACTATTATAAACTATAAAGATTTATAGGTAGAGACGTAAGCCTATTAAATAGGTCTAGAACTAATTTATAGTAAGTATAATAACCTATTACTTAATAAATTTAACCTTAAACTTTAGAGAGTATATAAGAATAGCTATTTAGCACTAAGAACTACTTTAAGACTCTTAAATAAGTAGAAAGAGATAGAAGAAAAAATAGTAGAGTAGACGTAGAATCTAAATACTCTATAATAATTATAAAGATTTAGTAATATCTTAGTAGACTTTAAAGTTTATAAAGAGCTCTATAAGGTAGTTATAGTATATTATAAAATAGCTAAGAAATAAAGTTAAGTAGCTTTATATTATTCTATAGTAGCTTACTTAGTAAACTATCTAACTTAGTATAAACTATATATATTATTAAAGAGGTAAACGCTTTACTTCTTTACTACTATAATATAAACCTTTGTTTTCTTATTAAAGTTCTATTCTAGAATATTAAAAGAGTTTTAGACTATTCTTACTTCTATAATTAATAGTACCTTTTACTCTAAAGCGTAAGCTACTAATAGTAGAAAAGAGAGGTATATATAATTAAAGCTAAAGTCTATTATAGAGAATACTACTACTTAAAACCTCTTTCTTATTATAAGCTATAAAGCCTATTTAAGTCTATAGTACGAGGTAACGTACGCTTAATAACTAGTAGACATAAATACGAGTAAATGCTTACTAGACTAGCTAGCTAAGAAAGATAGCGCTATAGTAGTATAGAAAGCTATATAGCTATAACTAGATAATAGACTTAAAATATACGCTAGAAAGGTAGAGAATAGTATAACTCTAGATACTAATCTAGGTTTACTCTCTATTATACTCTCTAACGTAGATAAGATACTCTAAATAGAGATAGCGTAAGTAGAGTATAAGTATTATATAACTTTTTTTCTCTACATTCTTATATTTATATAATAAGATTAGAGATCTTACTCTACCTCTAAGAATTAATAAATTAATTTAGAACTATAATTCTATAACTAGTAAGCTCTTAGTAGTAGTCTTATATAATAGTAATACTATAGAAGATACGCCTAATATTAAGATATATAAGGTATAGAATACTACTAATAAGACTACTAAAATCTAGTATATAAAATAAACTTATAGACCTTCTAATTATAAAAATATAGAACTAGATTTATAAGGTATAGCTCTTAACCTACTCTTAGGTCTTAGCTAATAAGTAATACTAGATAATCTAATTATTATTAATAATAGAGTACCTTATCTATTATTAAGTAAGACCTAGAAATAGCTACGCTACTAATTATCTAGCCTTAGTATACTAAACCTCTCTATATCTAACGCCTATATAACTAAAGATAAAGAAACTACGTCTTTAAATAAATCTCTACGTACGCCTATCTCTACTAATTAACGTAAGAGAAAGCTTAAAGATATAATTATATAGAGAGATTTAGACTTTAAAGATAAGATAGCTACTAAGCTAGACTCTACGTAGTAGCATACTTAGTTATAGTAGTTTAAAATAGAATTATCTATAGAGTAGCTTATAAACTTTAACACTAAACTTATTAACGCTATTACCTCTTTTAAAGAGATAATAGTATATACATAGTAATCTACTATTAGAGTAGAGAAGAAAGATTCTATAGCTACGTTCTTGCTTAGTAGCGCGTAGAAAGAACTAGAAGAAAAGTTAAAAGGTAAAAGTATTCTAGAAAGAAAGACTAATTAGCTATAGCTATAGCTATTTAAATAATTTCTATAGTAGCTTAAAGATTATATAGATATTTTAGTAGTTATTTAAGAATATCTATACGCTACTAAGTATAAGTATAAGAGTAAGAATAAGAACTATAGTAATAGTAGAGCTTAGCGTTAGGTAAAGATTTAATATTAGTAAGAAGTACCTCTAGAAGCTTATTTTCTTAGTAGCTATAGTAAAGTATAATAGTTTCTTTTCTAGCTCTCTTAGTTAACGTAGCTCTTACTAATTATCTACGCTCTAAGAGGCTAGAATAATAATATCTAAAGCTTTATTTCTAAATACTATAATATTATCTTATTCTTATATTCGCTATTTCTTTAGAATTAGAGTTCTAAGTTACTTTATTCTAGATTATAGTATATATTCTAGCTTTTTATAGTCTATTCTAGAGATATTATATTCTTTAGCTAGCTTCTTAAAGAGCTTAATTCTTCTAGCTATAAACCTCTATAGAGGCTATATTAGCTATATGTCTTTTAATTTACTATATTAACTACTATCTATTAAGTAGTATTAATATACGCGCCGCGCTAAGCTATAAATCTAGAGAGAATTTAATAGTAATATATAGCTAGTTTCTATAGTATATAAATAGTATTAGCTAGAGCTTAGCTCTATAAGCTAATCTAGATATAATAGATCTTTTAGTTTATATAAATACTATATAGGTAGTAGTTATAGTAGTAAGGTTTACTAATAAAAGTAGACGCTTAATCTAGTTACTTCGCCTTTTAATAATCTTACTTAAGCTAAACCTACCTTAGTAATTTACGCCTTACTATAATAGTTAATCTAATATTTAATTCTTTTCTTATCTTATTAGTAGCTTACTAGACTTACTTATAGCTATTTATAACTTCTATCTTAAAGAGTTCTAAGATAGTTAGCGTAGCCTTTTAGAACTTTAATTAAGTAGATGTATTTAATCTTCTTAGTCTTAATCTCTATGTATTATAAAAGCTTAAACTAAAGATTCTATATATTTATTAGAGTATTAAGCTACCTATACTACTAAAGCGTATTATTACTATTTTAATTCTACTCTTATATACTTTTAATATTACTTTTATTAGTATATAGCGCTAGACGCTACTAAGAACTTTATAAGAGCTAATATCTCTTTAGATAATATTAAGTATAGCGTTTTCTAAAAGTCTTAGTACTTCTCTTTCTATTATTACGTTCTTGCTCTATATTTATAGCTAAGACTTTAGGCGTATTAAGAATAATAGAATTCGAAGGTAATAAACTAGGTTAGAATATAGTTTATTATAGCGTAGACTTTTTCTAGGTCTACTAATAGTTACCTCTTAACGTCTAGTTTTTATAGCCTTGCTCTACTAGCTTAATAACTTTTTCTAGACTAATCTAGCTTTTATTAAAGCTATAGAGAAAATCTCTAAATATATTTAACTATTATATAGTTTTAGATTCTTTTATTTAAGCTTTATTAGAATAGGTAATACGTATAGTTATATAATACGTAGTTTAAAATTCTTTAAGAATACTCTTAAGTAAGTACTAGCGTAACTTATATAGGTTAAGGCTAAGAAGGTTAAATATATCTATATCTTTAAGTAGAAAAAAAGTTATACTAACTATTCTAGGCTTAGTTTAGAGAAAAGAAAGAGTACTAAAATAGAAAAACTAGTATATAAATTAAAAATAATAAATATAGAATAATATAGTAGCTTATATCTCTTATAATTAGTAGAATAATAGAGGTATAATATTAGAAAGCGTCTTCTTAGACTCTCTCTAACCTTAGTAATAATATCTTTACTAATTATAGTATTATATCTCTTTACGTATAAATAATATAGCGTAAGTAATCTTAAGTAACGTCTTACTAATACTCTCTAACTAGAATTATAAGAGTAGTCTTATATACTAGACGTAGTAGAGTATATAGTATAATAGTAGAGGTTATATAATACTAAGCTAAGAGTAATACTATTCTCTTTTATCTAGAACTTAGTAGTAGTAGAAGTAAAAGTATAGCTATAAAGTAAGGTTAAGAGTTAGAGTAAGAGCTTAAGCCTACTTTACCTATAGCTATAGCGTAGAAGAGTAGACTAGTAACTTATAGTATCTAGCTATACTAAAGTTATATAGACGTATATCTTCTAGCCTACTTTTTACTTAAGTAGCTAGTTACTCTACTATAACTTAGAGCGTAGAGATAGAAGAATATAGAACTACTACTATACCTAGACTTAAAACCTAGCGTTTTTATATAGTTAGCTAGAGAAAGAAAGAAAGAAGTAGAGGCGTAGTTATAGCGTCTAAGTAAGCTCGTCTTACTTTACTATATAATATTAAGATATAATAAAATAAATTCGTTAAGAAAAAAAGTAGATAATTAGATTAGATACCTTTATAATAGTATCGAAACGCGTAAACTATAGTAGAGTAATTACTTAAATAAGTAAGATACTAGAAGATACTAGAATACCTACTTATAGCCTCTTAGTAAAGTATATCTAGAAGTAGTAGATATTCTTCTACTATAGCTTCTTAAAGTTATAATAATAATATCTTAGCTTTAGAAGTTCTTAAATAAAAGCTATTTATAGCTTAAAACCTAGATCTTTATACTTTATATACGCTTATATATTAGGTACTATACTTTATTATAAGAAAGTCTTACCTTATAAACTATAAGCTTTTATTTACACCTCTTCTAAGTCTAAGATTTCTTATTTCTTTTTTTATATAATATAGCTAGAATTACTACTAGTACTATAGTTAGGTATAATAGTGCGTATATTAGAGATAAAAAGTTATTAATATAGAAACTATATAAGCTAATAAAAGACTCTATTACTATAAAGTATAAAATATAGTAGAGGTTTATATCTACTATATATAACTATAACGTAAAGTATAGACTAGATTAATAAAGTACTATATTTTTACCTACTTTTTATACTTATATAGCTTTAATACTTATACTACTACTAGTAGTATAAATTCTAGTAATATACTCTAGATTATTAGCGTCTTTATATAAATAGAGGCTTAGTATACTATAAGGCTTTTACGTAAAAATATCTAGTAGCTATAGGTAGAAAGTAAATAGCTATAGCTAAGCTTAGCTATATAGATAAAGTACTATATATTTACTTATTTTTTTTTAAAGGTTGTTAGAAATATTTAAGATTCTTTTAGTTTTTTACTATATATTCTTCTTTAATATAATCTCTAAACTCTATCTAAGCTTATTTAAGCTTTTTTCTCTTCTATAAAATGCGAATAACTCGAAGAATACTCTATAGAGATAGATAGCTAGATTTAGAGCCTTTGCTTAATCTAAATTTAGTAACTTAGAGCCTTAAAGAAGAATTCTTTAAACTTAACTTATATATTAATAAGAAGTTCTACTTTACTAAATATACGTACTATTTTAGCTTAATCTCTAGAGATATCTAGAAACGTTAGTTCTAGTTATAGTACTATTAAAAATATAATCTCTTTTTTAAGAGCTAATATATAGTAGTACTTATTTATATAATCTCTTTTTTAAGAGCTAATATATAGTAGTACTTATTTATATATATTAATATAGACGTCTAATTATCTATATAGATATATATAATAAATAATAGTACTACTAAGACTATAATATATTATTACCTCTAAGAAAAGTAAGGTTTCTTATTATTTTATAGAAAATTTAAGATAATATTTATAAGTATCTACTTCTTTTCTTTATAGTAATCTTTTCTCTACATACGCTTAAATTACTATAGAAGAAGATAAGAAGTAATATTAGACTTCTAGTAGTTAACTTATAGATTTATAGTAAAGTTATATATCTAATATATAGAGTAGAGCTACTTTAACTTAAGTATAATAAAGATAGTCTTAGAATTAGTAATTTAGCGTATAATTAGAATTACTAGAAGTATAAAATTAAGTATCTAAATAAGAACTAGCGTTTAAATATACTTATTTACTTTCTTAGTAGAAACGCTATTTAATACGTTAAGTAAATTAAGATTTACGTAGATTTTAATAGCTTTACTTCTACTAGACGTTTAATTTTACTAAATATTATTAATAAACTATACAAAAACCTATAGAAGAAACTAAGTAAAGACCTAAAAGAGAAACTAAGACGCTTTATAATAGAGTTAAGTAATCTTATACTATTAAATAATAATAGCTAGAGTAAAATTAAATTTACTTACTTTCTTAGAGCGTTTATAAAAGTTTTAAGCTTTAAAGACGTAGTCTTTACTATATTACGCTTCTAACTAGATTTAGATAATAAGGTAAAAATAGTAAGGTATCTAAAGAATAATCTACTATAAAGTAGAAAATAAGACTATAAGAAGTATAGTAGTAGTAGAATATAAGAATTAAAGTTTAATATAGCTATAAAGTTAAGAGTAAATATATTAAGTTAGCTCTTCTAGGTCTATAGTTAATAAATATTTATTTAATATATAATAGAGAGAGCCTTATATAACTCTCTATAAGTTTTAAGAACTAGATTAGCTATTAAAATAATATAATAGGTAGGTAAATTATTATAATTAGAGACCTAGAGTAAAGAGATATATAACGTAAGAATAAATTAGAATTTTTAATAAGCTTAGTAGTTAATTTAAGCTACCTAAACGTTTTAAGACTATCTTACTTTTTTTAGTTAGCTAGTATTTCTAGTTCTTTAGTATATATATTCTTTCTTATACTTTATAGAGTTCTCTACTCTAGGTATACTATAGAGACTAAATAAAAAACCTAGATATTAAGTACTATAGTAGCTAAAGTATATATATAATAGAAAGAGTTAGTTTCTAGAACTATATATAAGGTCTTCTATTTATTAGTATAGTTAATTAAGAAATAATTTAATTACTTACTTTAATACTAGATATTATTTTTATTCTCTCTATAATATTAACTAAGCTTAAACGTTTTTTAACGCTTAGTAAGTTTAGATTACCTAATTAGCTAGTAAACCTTTCTTACTAGTCTATAAACTAATAAATTTCTAGTAGATAAGTTAGTATACTAGAGTTCTATATATTTATAAATAATAAATTCTACTACTTCTAACTATAAAAAGAGTTACTTATAGAGTAATTAGTAATAGATATTATAAAACTCTTACTTTCTTTTAAAACTAGAAGAGTATTTAAATTCTATATAGCTATATTAAAGAAATAGCTATATATAGAAGGTATTCTATCTAATAATAATACTACTATCTAATCTAATAGAAATATTATATATAGTATTATATTTTAATATAGTTTAGATTTTAGTATTAATATATAGTATACTTTAAATTCTAGTATACTAAATATTTATTCTTTAACTTATAGTATTTTAAGTTTAAGTAATTCTATTTAATATAAGCTAAATTATAGTACTATAATTTAGTATATTTTAGCTATTAGTACTAATAAGAGAAGTATTTTAACTATTAGTACTAGTAAGAAAAGTATACTTTATTAATATATACTTATATATAATAGATTATATACTATTACTTTAAATATTAATTTTATAACGTAAAGTATTCTTAGCTTATATATTTTAATTTAGTCTATTTTAGCTTTTATTATAAGAAAGAGCCTTAATATACGCTAATATAAAATAGATAATATACTATTACTTTAAGTATTAGTTATATAAAACTAAGTATCTATTAGTTAATATATTAATTATACTTCTATTATAAATCTATAAGCTATCTTTTAGAATATTCTTATAATAGTAATCTTAATTAAAAGTAAGAGTTTTATAATATATATTATAAATTACTCTATAAGTAATTCTTTTTATAGTTAGGTAAGTAGTAGAACTTATAATTCGCGAATATCTAGAACTCTATTATACTAATTTCTAGTAATCTATTAGTTAGTAGAATAGTCTCTAGTAAGAAAATAGTTTATTAGCTAATTTAGTTATTAAAACTTACTCTAGAGTTAAAAACTTCTATAAAAAGTTAAAATATAACCTCTATTAAAGTAAGTAACTATTTATTAAAGTAAATAGAAACTAACTCTCTATTATATATATACTTTAGCTATTATAGCGCTTAATAAATTACTTACTTTAATAAGAGTTATATTTTTAATCTATAGAAGTAGTTTTTAACTCTAAAGTACCTTTTAATAACCTAATTAGCTAGTAAGCCTTTCTTTACTAGACGCTATTTAGCAAACTAATAGATATTAGGTAATAAATTAGCATAGCTCTAGAACACTATTATGCTAAGTTATTAGTAATTAGTTAATCTTATAGTTATTTTAACTATAAGATATATAGCCTTTCTATCTTTTAGCTATACCTATAGCTATACTTATTACTAAGTAATTTCTAGAAGGTAATCTTATAAAAGTTACTCTTACTTCTATATTTCTAGAAGAATTACTTAACACTCTAACTCTTTATACTTTTATACGTAATCTTAATATTTTAGAATATTTTCTATAGAGAAATATACTTCTATTTAGTAGTCTTTAATAATATAACTAAATAGAAGTCTCTTAGTCTTTAAAAACTTTTTTACTTTAAATAATAACTAGATAAGCTCTTATTCTAGATTCTTATATAAAGCTTTATAAGCTATAAGCTTATAGAGTAAAGAACCTAAGATAAATAAGTCTAATACTACTAGTATTTTATCTACTAGCTATTAGTCTAGCCTAAAATTAAAATACTTAACTTTCTTAGAATAGATATATATAACATTTCTAATTATTTAACTTATCTAATGTTTTAAATTTATTTCTTTAATACTTAAGTAATTCTTATTAATATACTTCTTTAGGTTTTTATTTAGATAACGTACTTTATTACCGAAAGCCTTATATCACCGAAAGCCCCACGATTTCTTGGCAAGGAAAATCAACGAATATTAACTCGTTTTTCTTAAATAACTAAGCGAAACCTTTATATTTTTCTATAAAAATTTATGTATAGATTCTTTAGAGTATATTACACCTTATACTAAAGTTGCACTAAGATATATTACGTAATAAAAAAGCTATACGTATTTAGGTAACTTTTAAGAAAAATCTAGTTTACTTCTAGTTAGTACTATTATATCTCTATAATAATATATAAAACTTATAGTA
>NW_022987224.1:101648-123284 GCF_010094035.1 Trematosphaeria pertusa | reverse complement strand
ATAAATTTTTATAGAAAAATATAAAGGTTTCGCTTAGTTATTTAAGAAAAACGAGTTAATATTTGTTGATTTTCCTTGCCAAGAAATCGTGGGGCTTTCGGTAATATAAGGCTTTCGGTAATAAAGTACGTTAGTACTTAAGCTTAATATATTTTTTCTTAAGTCTAATAGATAGATAGTTAGTAATAAGAAAGTAGCTTTCTAGTATTTAGCTAGCGTTACTATTAGAGCCTAAACTCTTCTATTACTACTTAGTGCTATAGTAGACTTATTACTTATTAAGCTGTTATACTAACTAGCGTTTTGTCTTATAAGATTATTATCTTTATCTAGCATGCTTAATAGAGTTTTATAGCTTATTATAGAATAGTAATAGTAATTAGAGCTTTCTCTAGTAGTCTTTTTATCTCTAGTAGGTATTTCTATTAGAGTTATAATACTTCTACTCTTAGTATAAGTATTTGCTAGAGTTTTACTAGTTACCTTAAAGGTGCTATCTTTCTTACTATTATGTCTAGAAGTGTCTTCGCGCTTATACACTATAGTAATTCTCTTAGATAGCTTGCTAGGCAGGTAAATAGCGCTCTCTATAGAGAGTTTATTACTAATTAGAACTTAGCTTATTTTACTAGAGTTAACTAGCTATAATATATCTATACCTTCTATTTATATATAGTTATTAAGGTAGAAAAAAGAGAAATAATCTAGTTTCTTAGTAGTTAAGTAAGCCTAGAATTACTATAATTAGAGCTAAAGAATCTTACTATTTCTACTTTTACTATCCTGTTACTTAAGTATCCTCTAGAAAGAAAGAAGTTAAGAGAAGAAGAATTAAATAGGTGCGTAATCGCCTCTATAGACTAATACGTAGAAAAGAAGACTATAACGTAATAGAATAAGCTAGAGAGTAGAAATATCGCGAGTTATACTCTATAGCTAGCCTAGAGATAGTAGAATCTATCTTTATAAGGTGCTATACCTCTACCTATCTCTATAATATCTCTACTTATTAGTCTATCTTATTATATATATTCTAACTAATTAAAAGATATAATCTAAGCGCTAATATAATACTAGACTTATTTTAGTCTTTTTCTATTTTAAGAATCTAGCTATAAATAGTACTATACTAATAAGATAATTACTCTAGCGTTTTATTATATAATAGTATTAATAGAGATAATAAACTCGAGATCTAAGATAAATAGATAATTAGTTATATAGTAAATATAAATAAAATAAAGTCTAATTCTTATATTCTATTACTACTTTTTAACGCTTTATTTCTAGTTCTATAGTAAAGTATCTCTTATATATTCTACTCTTTCTATCTAGTTATATAAAAGCTTATAGCTATATACTTCTATCTTAAAAGTTATATTCTTAAACTCTAGTACTTTTCTAAATACCTAAAGAAAGCTAAAAAATTTAATTTTACTAGTATTATCTAATAGTATATATATACTAATCTCTATTATAAAGCTTTACTATTTATTCTAGGTTACGTAAAGTGTATTAATAAATTTTAGTAAAATAGTACGTCTAATAGAGTCGAAGCTATTAAGATCTATATTAATCTTAATATAGTTAACGTATTAAATAACCTTTTTATAAGAAGTTATATAAGTATCTTTAAACATAATAACGTATATATTCTATTCTTTAATACTATCTTAGCTATTTATAACCTAGCAAAGAATATACTCTAAAGCGTCTTATTTATATTAAACTTCTTAATAAAGAGAGAACTAGATAGAGTACTTATAGAAAAGATTATTATAATAATAAATATATACTAGAAGCTATATAGATATAACTTAAGAATAGTAAAACGTCTTAGATTATTAAGCGCTATAGTTTATAGAATATAGATATACTACTCTAAGTTATATATAATAGAGCTAGAGAGACTATAGTTAAATAGCTTAGTTAATATAGTATTCTAAAAGATAGTACTACTTAGCGTAATACTAAGTAGTATATCTAAGCTTTATATAAACTTATATATACTCGCTACTTTTATATAATTCTTAATCTTAGAGATAGCCTAAATACCTATATTAATACTTATAAGTACTATACTAGAACTAATCTAAAGACTACTAGCGCTATAGTAATAATAACGTACTTAGTATATAAATTAAGTAATAAGAGTAGGCTATAGCTAAGCGTAGTAATTATCTATCTAATCTAGATAGTCTATTAGAAATAACTAAGGCGTGTAGTTAGACTAGTAATAATAATAGAGCCTAGTACTATTAGAAAGAAGGCTAAAAAGATATTAATACCTATACGTATTAGCGTAGAACTACGTACTAATATATAGTAGAATAGAGTATAATATAAAGCTAAGAAAAGCTAGAAAAGCTTTAGCTAATTATAGCTAGAAGTATAGTAAGATTACTTATAAGTACGCTATTTACTAAGGTATAGTAAAAGGCCTAGATAGTAGAAGAGTAGTAGAAGATTAATATTAGTAGAAAGCTCTTTAGCGTAATATATAGCTACTAACCTATAAAGATAATAAGCTCTATAAGATCTATAATAATAGAAGTAAGAGTTTATACTAATATCTAAGTATACTAGACTCTACTCTATAATAAGTCTATAAGAAAGACTATTACGCTCTCTAGAAAAAGTGTAGTACTAACCTAGTCTATAGACTTTAGCTTCTAGATAAGCGTTATTAGAGATATAGTATTAAGCTATATAAAGAGAGTAGTAAGAATATATCTAAGAGTGTAGAGAAAGAAGTTAATAATAAAAGCTTCTAATATAAAACGTAGTTAGCAGATATCTATTTAGTATTACTACTATAAAGTTAACTTATACTACTATCTAAAATTACTACTATACTTAATAAAAGCACTACCTATTATAGAGCTAATAATAGTACTAACTAACTATATAACTAATATAATAGCAAAGTACTTTAGATAGACTTTTAGTAGAATAATATTATAGAAGATTACCTAGCTAAGTATAATAATACTACTATCTCTAATACTCTAGATACTCTAACTAGTTAATATAGTAGTAAAGTTCTCTATAGTAGTATAGAGAATACTACCTATAGTAAAGAATATTAATAATATAAGAAGAAGCTACTAGTAGCTAAAACTATTAAAGATAGAGGTAATTACTAGCTAGAAGACGGCGCTTAAGAGAAGATAGAAAACGCTCGCCTAAAATACGTTAATAGAAGTTCTATTAAGAGCTATAGTAATTTACTAGTATATAGGTAAGTTAGAGATATATTAAGAGTAAGAGTAGAACTTACTAGTAGAACTATAACTATTATTATTCTATTAAGAGCTACTATAAGTAAGATAATAGAAAGACTAATTATAATAAACTATTTCTTTTTCTATAGCTTCTACTCTTCTTTAACTACTCTAGATCTCTTAATATTCGTTAAGAATAACGATCTAAAACCTAAACCTAAAGGTAACAAAGGCCTCTAAGATATCTAAAGGTTAGCTATCTAATCTTCTAACTTAGATACTAGATATAACTTTATAGATAGGTTAGAGTAATTCTACTTTATAAATAGACTATTAAGAGTTTTATACTTTAAGAGTAGCGGCCTTCTATAGTTATTATCTTAAAGAGAAAGGTAGAGAGATGTTAATATAACTATATTACGTTTATTTAACTAATATATTAAGTTATTAGAGATAAGGTTATCTTCTTTGCCTTATAGAATAATAGTAATATAAAATATCTAAGTTAAAGTAGAGTTAAAGTATTCTAGATAAAATCTTTTATAATTTCTTTATTCTAAGTAGTTTTATTATTCTAAGTAGTTTTATTATTCTAAGTAGTTTTATTATTCTAAGTAGTTTTATTATTCTAAGTAGTTTTATTATTCTAAGTAGTTAATATTAGTTTTATTACTCTAAGTAGTTTATAATACTAATTAGGTTCTTTATAGTAATAGATTTTATTTCTAGTATATATTTTATATTAGTTACTACTTAACTTCTATATAAGAAACACCTTAGTAAAATAATCTTAATTCGAATCTCTAAAGTATTCTAGCTAAGTCTTTATACTAATAGAGGTTATATTTAGTAGCTAGAGGTTCTTAGATATATTATCTTATAGTAGTTAAGTAAATTAAGATCTAAGTAAGTTAAGAACTATATTTATATATAGTACGTATTTTTCTAATTAGATAGCTACCTAAAAACCTATTTTAATTAGTAAGTTAACGTTACTATATATTTATAATTTAGGTGTTTACGTAAGATTAATATCTTCGATATAGATTTCTCTACTAATATAAAAATAACTTAGATATAAGCTATAAAAAAGAAAAGAAACCTAAGTAATTATATATTTCTACTATCTAAATCTTAGAACCTGCTTTTAACTAGCCTTATCTAGTAAATCTTACCTAATATTAATTATAAGTAGTAGAGTTACGCGTTATTAGAGTAGTGCTATATAGTAATAGTAAATAAGAGAAATAATAAGATAAGAATAAAGCTTTCTAGTCTAGGTAGAAATTAGTAGATTATTTAAATTAATTATAATAAGACTTACTAGTAAATAAACCTATTATAAATAATATAATTAACTAAAAGAATAGTAAAAGCTAATATAATTATCTAGAATTTATTAAAGATTATATTTATATCTAGAATATCTAAGATCTAACTAATAACTATAGTAATTAAAAAGATAAAAAGTAAGATTCGAATACTTAAGCTAAAAGTAACTTTAATAATCTAAGCTAACTCTTTTTTATAAGAGTAAAGAGTAGCTATAATATACTTAATAAAAGCTATTATTAGTAGTATAATAACTAATCTAATAAAGCTTTTAAATATATTTATAGTATAGCTAGAGAATTTAATAGCTTCTAGAATATAAATAGATATAAAGACTTACGTAGTAAGTATATATATTAGAATTAAAATGTCTATATATATAGAATATTATAGTCTATCTTAATTTAATTATACTTCTTATATAGAGGTACGTAGCTCTTTTAATAACTAATATTTACTTAAGTCTTTAAATATATTTTAAATCTCTAGCGTTTAAATAAGTACTAGTAGAAGGCCTATAGCTATTAGCCTTAATTTTAGAGTTAGAATTAGCTTTTTATCTTTTATATTAGTATATATATAGTAGAAGAACTATATATAGCTTATAAATTTAAAAAGAAGTATAATAGTAATTTTATAAAAGACTCTAAGAGAACTAGACTAGCTATCTATAGAGTATTTAGTAATAGTTTCTCTTAGACCTATCTATTAGCTTACCTTTTAACTAGATATTAAAGGCTATAGAGAGAGTAATACTTATAAAACTAATAACTAGAAGTTATATATTTATATAAGTAATTATAGCTAGATAAAACTAATACTTATATAAAATACTACTAAATAATAGATAAGTACTAAATATTATAAGATAGTTAGAGATTAGTAATCTAGTTATAGTAGTCTAAGCTACTATAGATTTACCTCTTACTATAGTAGTAACTATAAAGTATAATTTTATATAATTTCTAGGTTTATTAGCTTCTTTTCTATATATAGTAGAATCTATTTAGTATACCTAAAAATTCTATTAAATAGTTTTACTAGAAATTTATATTCTTTACTTTATAACTCTAAAATAATATCTCTAGTTATAAACTAAATTATAGTAGATATAGAAATAATAGTAATAATACTAATTAAAAACTTAGCTAATAAGTTTTACTTTAAAAAATATAAGGCTATACTAAGAGAAAATAGTAGAACTAAAAGTCTAAAAACTAGAGGTTATAAAAATTTTCTTAATAAAGTCTACTATCTTCTAGTACTCTTTAGTAATAGAGATAATATTATTTATAAATAGAAAGTAAATAATTTTAGTAAATAAATAGCTAGTATAAATAGCACGCTTTTATATTTAACTCTTATATAGAGATACTAGAAAATAAAGCCTATTTCTAAAGGTAGAGTTAGAGTAACTAGTAATATAAGAAATAGAGATAAAAGAAAAGCCTTTATTACTTAGTAATACTATAAATAGGTAGAGAGTTAATTTTAACCTTCTTAAGATAGTTATAGAGTCTAAAAATAAGAATCTATAAAAGATAAGTTTACTATACTTATAGAATATTCTTATATTTATAATATAGCGTTAGTATTAGTACTTACTATAGTAAACTATTCTATTCTATATATAGTTATATTATTCTACCTATAATATATAGATCTAAATAGCTTATAGCCTTCTAGTATAGAGTACTTATAAAAAAGTAACTAATATTAGAGTAAAGCCTAACGTAGTCTAGAAGTAGAGATAAACCTTTTCTATAATAGAGCTAGCTTATATAAATACTTAGTTTTAATATCTATAGATATATAGATATCTATCTTAGTTTATATAATATCTTTCTCTATATAGTAGAAAACCTAGTATAGTAGAATTCTAATACTACTTTTTATTATAATAAATTTTATAACTATAAGAAGCTTTAGAAACTTTTAGAATAAAGACTATAGACTCTAATTCTTTTCTATACTTTATACCTTAAAGAAAAAATATCTACTTCGCCTATAATACTATAATTTACTATAGTAATATCTACTAGTCTTACCTTATATAGTTTTAGATTTAGTAGATACTTTATATTTATAGTCTAAACATTTTTAGGCTATAGATAGATATAAGAAGAGTATAAGCTAAATAAGTTATCTTACTATCTAAGCTAGGTACGCTTTAGAAGTAACTTACTATAATACCTATATAGATAGAGCTAATAAATATAGTAAAATATAGTACTATAAGCCTAGTAAATTTTATCTATATAAAATATTAAGCTTAGGCTCTAATAACTTAGATAGATTCTAAGAGTATTTATATCTATTAGCTATTCTTAACTTTGTTATATTCGATAGCGCTAACGAGTTTTCGCTATACTAAGTTTTCTACTACGTAGAGAAGGACGTTACTACTTTAATTTACTAACGAAAGTTATATTCTCTATAATATACTAACTTTAAGAATACCTTTTAACGTAGAAAGGTATACTCTAAAGATACTTCTATCTTTAACTTCTTTATTATTAGTAAGATTATATTAAACACCTTAATATATCTAGAGAGACTACTTTTATAGTAGTTTATATCTATTATATTCTTCTAAGCATTCTCTTATAGTTAATAAATTACGTTTTAAAGTTAATTTAGTTCTACTTTAGTATATAGTCTACGCTCTAATTCTATAACTACTTATTCTTTAAATTTTCTTAACTTCTAAGCTAGGCTAGTATTTTTCTCTTATAGCTAGTTAATTTTTACGCTAAAACTAGCCTATACTTATAGATAACTTAGTAGCTTTAGAATTATTAGTTATATCTATATCTTAGAAAAACTAATATATACTTACTAGAGTTATAGCGCTCTCTACGCTATACGTTCTAGATGCTACTATAAATAGTATAGTCTTAAACGCTATACTAACGTATTTATATAACTCTTTATAGATACTAGTTAAATAATTACTTATATTTTTTAAGAATAAATGTTTTTTCTCTAGTAATATATTCTAAATATATAGATTATCTATACTAGAAAGAAGATAAACCTATAATAGTTCGATTATAATACCTAGAGTACTCTTTTAGAAGAGTTAGTTATCTTTAATATAAACTACTATTAACCTTATATATATACTTTAATAACTATTCTCTATATTAATTTCTCTATTTTTAGTACTTAATGTTACTTTATCTTATTAGAGCTATTAGAATTATAAACTATTAATAGAAATAGTAAGAAGAGATTAATATTATCTTTTTAATTCTACTAATATAGTATTTAGTATAGTTATTTATTCTAGTTTCTATTTTAAGACCTTAAGGTTATTTTAAGATACTTAAGAGTACTAAATTAACCTTCTTCTATTAATAGTAATACTTAATAAATTAGAATCTAGATTTTCTATATTATTATATTCTTATATTTAGCTAAGCTATACTTTATATAAAGTAACTTATAACTAGTAAAGAAACTCTAAGATAGTCTAGAATTAAAGTTAGCTTATATAAATAATTATAACGTTAATTCTCTAGCTATAGAATTTTCTATAAAACTTAATTATATAATATAGCTATATTTTAAAGCTCTATATAATTATAAAGAGGCTAATTTAGACTTTTTATATAGTAGCTTTATATAAGATAAAGAGTAGCCTCTAATATATTTACTAAAATAACTATTTATATATCTCTATATATATAGGTTTTTGCCTTACTATATAGCTTTTACTAAGTAATTAAAAATATAAGATATATTATTATTAAGTTCTTTCTATAGAAGCTATAGTAAAATAGCTTTTAAAAATTAGTAAATAAAGTCTAGAGAATATACTATAAAATACTTTCTTATATTATATTACTATTTAATAAACCTCTAAGTTATATAATTCTTTAGTTTAGTTCTAAAAATACTAATAATCTTCTAGGCTCTAATATTCTACTACTTTATAGGTATACCTAATTCTATATTATTAATTCTACTATTTATATCTAAGTCTAGTATTAATAATAATAGAAATTCTATTAGAGAATTAAGAGAATAAGTAGTAAAGAACTAGATATATCTTAAGAATCTTATATTATTATTTCTATCTCTTATAATAATAAGCTAGTATAGCTTTATACGTACTATTCTTATAATTAACTAGTAACTTATAGTAGAGATAAGTTTACTATTTAGTATTATATAGTTAATTCTATCTTTACTATATTCTATTATAGGTATTATAGCTAAATCTACTCTACTATATATAATATCTAGTATTAATTAATAGGTAAAGTAGCTACCTTTCTACTATAGAGTAATTTATATAAACTAAACTTATTATAAAATATCTTAAATTAATTCTAAATAATATTACCTTTTCTATCTTACTACTATAATAAGTTATCTTTAGTTAATATTTATTAACAATAAGTACTAACCTATATTTTTCTTTTACTCTTTTAAGGTTATATAGTAGAACTTATAGAAAGAATAAATATAAAACCTTTAAAATAAACTTACTTATATTTACTATCTCTCTAAATAGAATAAGTTCTTATCTAGGTAGAAAAGGTAAGTTAAGTTAAACTTATAACTTAGTAGTACTATATAATTAGTTATATAACTAGATTTCTAACTATCTACTAGTAAGAAAAAGCTATTCTCTTTACTTATATAAGCTATCTTATTAAATCTTACCTAAGACTTTCTAAGGCGTTTAAGCTAGTATCTTTTTATTATAGATAGTAAATAATAAGAATATAACCTATAGTTATATAATAATAAACTATTAATACTAAACGTTAGATTTTATAGAAGTATAAAACTAATAAGTATAAACTAGAGAAAAAGATTAAGCTATAAATTATAGTCTTTATCTATCTTAAAATAGCTATAGATAGTAAATACGTATAGCTAGCTATTAAGTATTATTAGTAAAATAAATAAGAATACCTAACATTAAATTAACTACTATATTTATTTTTCTAAGTTAAGTAATATATAAGAGAAAACTTTTAAATTAATCTACTATAACTTAAGTTATTAAGTTAATTAGATAATAGAGAAGTACTAAAGAAATTTATTCTATTAAAATAGCTATATTAAGAAAAAGTAGTCTAGAATATAAACTTAGTCTATTATTCTCTTAGAGTATACTAGGTATAAGCGTAGTAAGTAGTATTATAATAATAGTATAGTAGAGAAACTTTATATATAGTCTACTTACCTTATATCTCTCTACTCTAATTTTAGATAGTAGAGTCTAGCTCTTTAACTAAAAGATATATAGAATAATAGTAGGTATAAAAAAAGAAATATAATATACTAATCTAAGTACTAAATAAACTACTATTTTTAACTTTATACTAAGTTTAAGTAGAATACTTAAGATATAGAGTAACTAGCTAAATACTAAACTAATAAATAGACTAGCTATAATAAGTACTAATATAAGTTCTATAATTAACTAGTCTCTAATATATTCTAGCGTAAGTCTTTTTAAAATTACTATTAGAGGTTTTAGATTACTAATTTAGTCTTAAATAAAATTTCTAAACTAATTAAGTAATTTTTTTATACCTTAGAGTATAAGATTAAATAAAGAGAATAGTAAGTTATTATATATTATACTATATATATATTTAATATAGAACTTTTTAGTATCTAATAAGTAGTTTTAGAGAATATATACTTAGATAGTAGTAGAAATAGCTATAGTAGTAGAGCTTATAGTACTTTTAGCCTAGCTAATAGTATCTAATAGGCTTATTATAATACTATTTATAATACTATTAACTAGGTTTTAAAAGTTCTATAGAGTATTATACTTTAAAAGAAACTATAGTATTAGTAGATTACCTAGAAGATAAGCGCTAAAGTTAAACTATATATATAAACTAATTAGTAGAATTACTTAGAGTATAGTATAGTATTTTTTTATAGTAAAGATTATAACGTCTACTTACTTATTACTTTCTTTATATAATACTCTAAGTATAAGATCTATATAGTAAATAGTGCTAAAAGTAAAAATATCTATAATACCTTACTTTATTTATATACTTATATTTACTATAGTAGTAGATTTAAGAAATTTAACGCTCTCTAAAAGATTAAATAGATAGAATATTTATATATTTCTAGTAGATATATTCTATAAAGCGCTACTCTTATAGATTTAAAAATTAGAACTAATAAAACTTAGTATAATAATAGAGGTTAAAAACTAACTCTATAGTATCTTAGTTCTCTTATATAACTACTAGTAAAAGATATTATAACTAACTTAAAGTGTAGTACTATATAGACTAAAAGATAGTATATAATATTATAACCTAAAAATTTAGTTTAAAAAGTAGTTTTATTTTCTATCTCTATTTTTTAAATTTAAGCTATAAGTATTCTTTTCTCTAGAGTTTATATATCTTATTACTATAATTCTATTAAACTAGTTTTAAAACTTATTATAGTTACTATAGTCTCTAAGTACTAAAATTTATTTATTATTATAAATAAGATAATAGTATAATTTAAACGCTTATATAATATATTATACTATCTACTAGACGCGTATTATACTATATAATATTATATTACGTTAACGTACTACTATACTTTCTATATTCTAGAGTAAAGTAGCCTTAACTATCTATTCTTTCTTATAAGCTACTCTCTAGATTACTAAATATAACGTACTTTATTATCGAATCGACTATATTATTAAGCCGACTACTTTCTCTTGGCAACGAAAATCAACGAAAATCAACCCGTTTTTCTTAAATAACTAAGCGAAACCTTAATATTTTTCTATAAAAATTTATATATATATTCCTTATAGTATATTACACCTTATATTAAAGTTGCACTAAGATATATTACGTAATTGAAAAGCTATACGTATTAAACTAACTTTTAAGAAAAAATCTACTTTACTTCTAGTAAGTAGTGTTATATCTCTATAATAATATATAAAACTTATAGTATATAGTATCTATAACGTAATAAAGGTTTCTAGAAAACTTTTATAAAGCTAGCTCTTCTAGATATAGCGTAATAAGAGATAGAAGTTAGAAAAATATCTTTATTAGAGTTTTCTCTTCTAACTATAGATATATATAGTTAATCTAGCTATATAAACTTATTATTTTATAAGTTATAGTAGGCTTTAACTATATAGAGCTTATTAACTAATAATATACTAGCTTTAAGTAGTTATATAAAAGTAAAGCCTTTTTAGTAGTATAGTATAGAAAGATAGAAAAATAGTAAAACTATCTTAAAATTATTACTTCTAAATATATAGCAGGCTTATAGTATATATAATCTTATAATATATAACTTTATATAGCTAGATTACTTATATATATCTATAGTTAGAGAAGAAAACTCTAGAAAGATTTTTTTAAAATTCTATCTTTTATTACGCTATACCTAGAAGAGCTAGCTCTATAAAAGTTTTCTAGAAACTTTTATTAGATTATAACAACTTTATACTATAAGTTTTATCTATTATTATAGAGATATAATAGTACTTATAGAAGTAAACTAGCTTTTTTCTTAAAAGTTAGTTTAATATATATAGCTTTTTAATTACGTAATATATCTTAGTGCAACTTTAATGTAAGGTGTAATATACTATACAGAATATATATATAAATTTTTATAGAAAAATATTAAGGTTTCGCTTAGTTATTTAAGAAAAACGGGTTGATTTTCGTTGATTTTCGTTGCTAAGAGAAAGTAGTCGGCTTGATAATATAGTCGGTTCGATAATAAAGTACGTTACCTAGTAGAGAATAGTAATTTTATATAATATTTATATCTTTTTATATTATTAACTTTATTTATATACTTAATATAACTATTATATCTATTACTTTACTAGTATAATATCTTTCTTCTCTATATATAGAAGCTAATAATACTAGTACTAGATTATTATAAATAAGCTTTATAGTACTACTATTAAAGCCTTTTAGATAGAGACTTTATTTCTATTAATAGCTACTATCTTCTAGCCTAGTTTTATATCTTTTTCTTACGCTTTTAGAAGAAAATAGATACTATTAGTTACGTTATCTTACTTTATAGCTAGAGTAAGTCTTATAGTATTAGTCTAGAATTTTACCTATTTTTTTATTAAATATTTAGTTTAAGGTATAGACGTAGATAGTATTTTTTTACTTATCTACGTTATTATAACTAACCTTATAATACTTAAAGAGTAAGAAAGGTAGTTTAGTCTTATTACTATAATATAGGCTCTTAAAAGTATTATTAGTTTAGTTATTAGAGGCGTATTTATAGAGAAGATATTATAGATAAGAATAGCCTATATTATAAGAGCTAGCTTTATAGTCTCTACTACTATACGTATACTCTAGAATACCTAGCTAGATAAGTTAATTATAAGTAATATAGTCTCTATAAGCTATAAGAATAAAAGTAATAAGTAGAGTAGAATAGGTTAAATTTAGCTATCTAAAGGTAAGAAGTAGAAGAATACTTTAAGAGGCTCTATATATAGAAGTGCTAAGCGCTAAGACGCTAGACTAGGTTACGTAATAAAATTACATAACCTAAAGTTATATAACCTAAGGTAAATCTCTAAACTAGACTATTATATTACTCTCTCTTATAGAGAAAGCTTATTTCTAAGCTCTAAAATATATCTTCTAGGTTTTTCTTCTTCTAAAACTTCTACGTTATACTTTTAACTATCTCTTTTAGCTTATAGTAAGTATATTTATATTAGTTTTAAACTAGAAGTACTTTTATAGCTACTACCTTCTCTTTAGTTACTCTATTCTTATAGAGATTTAAACTAGAATGCTTATTTTTACGTCTGTAGAGTAGCTTTATTATAGGCTTTCTTCTTAAATAATACTATAAGCTTAGTAGAGTCTTAAATTACTTAGTAGCATCTTTACGTTACTCTTATATCTTCTACTCTTATAAGTTTTAAATTCTTTACTATCTTCTCTAGAGTCTTCTCTTTTTATACGTCTTAATCTAAGTATCTAATTATAATAGCAGCTCTAGCTTATCTAGGTATACTATATAAAAGTCTTTTACCTTATAGAGAGTGTTAATAAAGCCTATAGTATTATACTAGGTAGAGTTAGAATTATAAGTAACCTATATAGTATAGTATTAAAGGCGATTTTAATAAAGATAACTATCTAGAATTTTATATACAGGCTATTCTAGATTACTATTAACTTTAATAGGTAGCTACTTAGACTTTACCTACTCTAGTAATAGCTCTAAAACTTTTCTTAGCTAATTAGTATAAAAGACGTTATATATACATATATATATAATAGTCTAGTTTAGAGATTTATCTTAGGTTATATAACCTCGAGTTACGTAATCTTATTACGTAACCTAGCCTAGCGTCTTAGCGCTTAGCACCTCTATATATAGAGCCTCTTAGAGCCTTTTCTCTACTTCTTACCTTTAGATAGCTAAATTTAACCTAACCTACTCTGCTAGCACTCTATTCTTATAGCTTGTAGAGACAGTACTGCCTATAGCTAACTTACCTAGCTAGGTGTTCTAGAACGCTTATAGTAGTAGAGACTGCGAAGCTAGCTCTTATATTATCTAAAGGTTAATATCTCTTTAGCTAGAGACGGCGGCATAATATCTAGCTAAACTAAGTAGCCTTATTAAGAAGCGTTTACTAATAGCTATATTAAGAATTAGAGCTATAAGAGCCTAGTTGCTTACTCTAAGAATCTATTAATATTACTAATTAATTACTCGCCCTTTAGTACTACATAAGACTACTAGCAGATCTAGTTAGTAGTAGAAAGATACTAGCACTAAGCTAAAAAGAGCTATTAAGAGCTCTATATATAGAAGAACTTCTATAGAACTTCTACGTATAAAAACTCTCCCCCTCTCTTTATAAAATTACGAAAAATCGATAATTCTCTACTCTGCTAGCAGAGCTAATAATTTCTCTACCCCGCTAGCAGAGCCGACAACTCGCTACCCTGCTAGCAGCTAATACCCCCCTTATTTTAAAAGCTAATAATTCTAAACACTATAGAAGAACTCTTGCGAAGCTAATCTAGAGGTAGAACCTTAGCTCTACAATACCTCTTTACTCTAATAGTTCTTAAATCTAGAGTAGTAAACCTACTAGTAAAATATACTAATTAATATTTCTATTATAAAAACTCTATTTAGTAATACAACGCAATAACTAATAAGAATTAGAATAATAACTTTAACTAGAAGCTTACAAGGCTCTACTAGAGCTTAGTAATACTAGAGCTATTATTAGCCTTAAGTTTATATATACTCTCTACCTCTACTAAAGAGCTTTAAGAGCTCTTTCTAGAAACGCTAGTAGAAATTATTAATAAAATAGTTAGCTAATTATATATATAATAAGTATATAAATAATAAATCTATATATATTACTAGATTACTACTAACGCTCTTACTAAGAGAGATAATATATACGCGAGATATTAGACATAGGCTACTACTCTAGCTAAAAAAGACGCTAAAATCTAGTAACTATAAGCGTAATTAACCTGCTCTAGAAACTAGATACTACCTACTACGCTAGTTTAACGCGCGACGTATTTCTCTATAATACTAATTATACGCGATTTAAGCGCGTTACTACTAGAGAATTTAATCTTAGATTCTTGCCTCTCTATATACTAGCTAGCTACACCTCTAGCGTTGTAAGCGCTAAAGAGCTAACTAACACGCTCTACTAAGTTTCTAGATTTACTCTTATTATTAGATAGTAAGAGTATTACCTTTAAGTAGTAGAGAAATAGCTTATATAATAAACTTTAAGTAAACTAGAATTAGTATACTAGAGATATACTAGAGAATACTAAGAAAACTATTATTATCTATATTTATACGCGAACTAAAGAAGACGCGTACTAGACTCTATTAGTAATACTACGTACTATTAAGAATAGTAGCGTAGTAGTTTTCTATAATTATATTCTTAATTAGCTAGAGAGAAGCTATAGAGACCTATATAAGAGGCTAAACGCTTACTATAATTTCTAAAAGCTTTATTACTAAAGTGCTACTAACTTCGCCTACTTCTAGAATAATTTCTTCTACCTTATATAGAAGCGCTAGCTTCTAGTAGATTAATAGGTAGAGAAGTTTTATAAGAAGCTACTAGAGAATATACGTACGTAGTTAGGTATATACTAACGTTAATATATTAATAACTATAATTACTATATAGATCTTATTTAAGACTTTACTTAAGAGCTTACTTCTAGAGAAGCACGCGTTACTACTAGAAAGGCTAAAAAGTATAACGTAATCGCGTTAATGCTATAACGCGCGCCTCTAGCTCTTTTAGATTTTCTAGCATCTAATAAAGCTCTAGTAATCTAGAAGCTAGTTACCTATTTTTAATACTACTAACCTAGCTACTAAAGCTATAATTACTCTAGAGCTTCTACCGCGTAGAAAGCTATTAAGAACGTTAATCTAGAGAAAAAGCCTATAGAGCCTATAGAGCTATAAGTATCTAAGAATAACACGTTAGAATATAAATCTAATAATTTAGAAAAAGCCTAGCTCTAGAAGAAGTCTTCTCTCTAGAGCTACCTACTAGAGTAATAAACCTACGTAAAAAGCTATTTAGTAGTTCTACGTTTACTCTACTCTACTAAATATCTATAAATAGTCTTATAATTAAGCTTAGAGGCTTAATTAATATAGAAGTAAGTAGCTACGTCTTAGTATACCTAAAGTACCTTTAAACTCTTAGAAAAAACCTTTATATTAAGCTATTACGTATAGAACTAATCTCTCTTACTAGGTATAATAGATAACCTAATAGCTAGGTAGATAAATACTTTAAAGCTAATTTAGTACTAGAAAGCTACTAAATACGTACCTACTTTATATATTATAACACTAGCTATTATAATATAATAATTAGTTATAAGCTACTTAAAGAAGTTAACGTTTAGGTTAACTATAAATAGCGCGTACTAATATAGCTAGATACTAATTAATTAATTAATTATAAACGCGACGTATTTATCTCTATATAATCTTCTTAATCTACTATTAAAGCTTAAGTAGCTTACTAAGCTAATGCTAATCGCTATAACGCCCTAATATTAGTAGTAGAAAAGCTAAGAGTAATATAATAAGAGAAGAGAGAATTATAACACTAGAAGCTTTAAGAAAACCTACGTAAGATAGATAGGTAGCTTAAGAATCTTAACTCGCCTGCTAGGTTGCCCTGTAAGCTAAAAAAGCTACCTATTTTGTAGAAAATATACTTAAAGGCTAGGCTTAACGTTAATATAATTAGCGTAGCTACCTTTATAATTAACGCGCGTTAGAAAGATACTATAATTAGATACCTTAGTATCTATAAGGTTAATTAGCTTATTACTAATAGAAAGAAAACCCTAGTTACTAATCTAGAGAAGAAACTTTGCTAACTAGTTACTAAAAAGCTTCTATCTCTAGAATATACTAGCACAACTATAGCCTATTTCTTAAAAAAGAATTCTAATACTCTACTACTATATAGAGAGAGTATAGATTATAATATTAAGCTTATAGTAAAAAATATATTAACAAATAGTTTTTTTTATAGCATGTTACTAGAGTACCTATAGTTAGTATAAGATTACCTAGAAAACTACCTTTGTTGTGGCTTTATTATTTATAGTAATACGTTATACGCGTTACTAGTTCTATTTACTAAAAAGCTAGGTAGAGAATAGAGGTTCTACGTTAACTATTAAAAGCTTAACGCTATTATAAAAAAAGACACCTATTCTATCTCTCTTATCTAGAAAACGCTTATACGCCTATTACGTACTAAGATCTTTACTAAGTTAGACGTAAGGTAAGCTTTTTACTAGATCTAGCTAAATAAGTTAGTAGAGAATCTAACGTCTTTCTATACGTAGTATAGTAACTATAAGTATTAAGTTCTACTCTTTAGCCTCTATAATAGCTCTACTACCTTTTAGTAATATATTAATAAGGTGTTATATAGCTTACTAGACAATTTCTATATAGTATATATTAATAATATTCTTATTTATTTAGAGAATTTGCTTAAGTGTAAAGTCTATATTGTCTAGGTACTTAATTAATTATATAAAGCTAGGTTATAAGTAGATATTAAGAAATCTAAATTTACTATTAAAAGTACTAAGTTTCTAGAATTAATTATAAGCACTAATAGAATCTAGAAGAACTCTAAGAAAGTTACTACTATTTAGAATTAGCCTATACCTATAACTCTTAAGAGCCTTTAATTATTTCTAGGTTTCTATAATTTCTACTAAGCCTTCTTAAAGAATTATAGCCGAATTGTTCGCCCTCTTACTAAGCTACTAAAATAGAGAGTATAGCGTGCCTTTAGAGAAATTAAGCTTATAGTATTTTAGCAGGTTAAGAATTTTATACTATTAGATACTATACTAGCTTATTACTCTCTCTATTGCTATATAAGAGTAGAAACAAACGTATTAGATAGCGTAGTTACTAGAGTCCTTTTATAACTTTAAGAAGATAGTATCTAGAGACTAGTAGCTTTTTTTAGTAAGATAATAAATACTATCTAGATAAACTATAGCATTTATAATAAAGAAATACTAGCGGTTATTCTTAGCATATAAAAGTAGAGAAGCTAGTTAATTAGCTTACAAGATCTAGAGCCTTTTATAGTATTAACTAACTACTAAGCCTTAGAGTATTTTGCTACTAAGTAGAAACTTACTACTAGGTAGGTTTACTAGGTAAATAATATTACTAACTATAACCTTAAGCTTACCTATTAACTAGGTTTAGCTAATATAGTAGTAAACGCGTTATTATAAAAGTAAGAAGAGCTTAAGACTTAAAAGAAGAAGAATTGTGCTACCTGTATAAGAGCTTTTCTAAGTAAGAAGTAAATTAGCCTCTTAGCTATTAAGTAATTATTAGGTAAGTTATTAGTTCTAGTAGCCTAGAGATTAGCTAGTAGTGCTACGAAAATTACTACTGCTAATACGTTTATAAAGGTACTCTCTACTAAAAATCTATATACTATAATTAATTAGGTTATTATAGCTAACTAATTAGACAACTCTCTATAGCTAGTATAAGAAAAAGCTATTATATTAGGCTCTGTCTAGAAAATAGAAGATAGCGTGTTAACCTATTAGAATTAATTAATAGTTTCTACTATTAACTACCTATAAACGTATTTAATACGTGCTGTGTATACTACTTAGGTAACTATCTATCTAGAGTGCTGGAAAACTATCTAGTTACTATAAGATTAATATTACTAGCTAGGTATATAAGAAGATATTAATACGTATATAGTAGTATATAAGGCTTACCGCTAGAGCTATACTCTACAAGATAAGATACTAGGTCTTCTAAAGCCTCTACCTATCTCTAAGAGAGTATAGTAGGACGTCTTTATAGATTTTAAAAGCTTCTTCTCTAATAAGAAAGAATTTAACTACGTGTACATTATTATAGATTAGCTAAGTAAGTAAAGCTTCTTTCTACTCTACTATAAGAAAATTATAGCTTAACATATAGTAGAGCTATATTACTAATATATCTAGCGTATATATAGTTCTTCTAGGTCTATTATATTAGATTATGGTCTATAGTTTACCTCTACTTTTATAGATAAGCTCTATTAGCTTATAGAAATTAAGTAGAAGCTCTCTACTACGTACTACTTATAAACTAATAGAAATATAAAGATTATTAATTAATATCTTAATTAGCGTCTACGTCTCTTTATTAACTACTACTAGAATAATTAGTTAGACCTTCTACTCTATATAGATTAGGTATAAGCTACGTTACTATATAAAACTATAGAACTAATAGCGTATAAAATTAAATTTAAATATTAGCTAGTATACTACTAGAATTAGAAAAAGTATATAATAAAAGCCTCTACTCTACGTAAGCGTCTCTTGCGCTAGAAAGCTTAGAATTTTACTAAGAAGTAGTATAATACTGTAAAAAAAGCTACTAAAATTACATAAGGTAATATCGCGAAAGCGTAAGCTAGGTAGGCGCTTTAAGTAAATAAAAAACGCTAAGAACTTAATTTTACTATAGGCGATCTTATCTATATTAAACCTTATAGCTTTTTAATAAATTAGCCTAGTATAAAGCTAGATTAATAGATATATAGCTCTTACCTAATTATTACTATAAAAGGTTACTTCTTCTAGCTCTAGCTATCTACGTATATGCGTATACACGACGTCTTTTACACTAATTAGTTAAGAAAAGCCTTAGAGCTATTGCTAGAGCAAGTAGAGCCTAAGTAGCTACCTATTAAAGTTAATAGTAATCTAGAATAGCTCGTATATAAAATTCTAGATAGCTATCTTTATTAAAATTACCTTTAATACTGTGCTGTATAGGTTACTTATAATTCTAACTCTACCTAGTATAATGCTATAGGCTTTATTAACGCTCTCTATAAGGTAAAAGACTTTTACGTAGTATACCTAGATAAGCTAGAGCCGCTATTACAATTAGATGCTTAGATTAAGGCGTACGAAAAAGAGAAGACCTTAGAGAAGATAGTAAAGAATTTAAAACCTGTAAGAGTAGAAGACGTAAGAGTAACGTAAAGGCGCTACTAAGTAATTTAGAACTCTACTAAGCTTATAGTATTGTTTAAGAAGAGAGCTAGTAAGAAAGCTACTCTACTAACGCAGAAACAAGCCTCTTTCTCTCTAGAGAAAAGGTAGTAGCTGTAAAAGCGCTTCTAGTTTAAAACTAATATAAATATACTTACTATAAGCTAAAAGAGATAGTTAAGAGTATAATATAAGAGTTTTAGAAGAAGAGAGACCTAGAAGGCGTATTTTAGAGCTTAGAGACAAGCTCTCTCTATAAGAAGGGGTAATATAATAGTCTAGTTTAGAAATTTACCTTAGATTATATAACCTTAGGTTACGTAATCTTATTACGTAACCTAGCCTAGTGCCTTAGCGCTTAGCACCTCTATATATAGAGCCTTTTAGAGCCTTTTCTCTACTTCTTATCTTTAGATAGCTAAATTTAACCTAACCTACTCTACTAGCACTCTATTCTTATAGCTTATAGAGATAGTACTACCTATAGCTAACTTACCTAGCTAGGTGTTCTAGAACGCTTATAGTAGTAGAGACTATAAAGCTAGCCCTTATAATATACGTAGATAGCTAGAGCTAGAAGAAGTAACTCTTTATAGTAATAATTAGGTAAGAGCTATATATCTATTAATTAAGCTTTATACTAGGCTAATTTATTAAAAAGCTATAAGGTTTAATATAAACAAGGTTGTCTACTATAAAATTAGGTTCTTAGCGCTTTTTATTTACTTAGAGCGTCTATCTAGCTTACGCTTTTATAATATTACTTTATATAATTTTAGTAGTTTTTTTTATAGCGTTATATTACTTCTTAGTAAAATTCTAAGCTTTCTAACGTAAAAGATACTTACGTAGAGTAGAGGCTTTTATTATATACTTCTTTTAATTCTAGTAGTATATTAGCTAGTATCTAAATTTAATTTTATACGCTATTAGTTCTATAGTTTTATATAGTAACGTAGCTTATACCTAGTCTATATAGAGTAGAAAGTCTAACTAATTATTCTAGTAGTAGTTAATAAATAGATGTAGACGGTAATTAAGATATTAATTAATAATCTTTATATTTCTATTAGTTTATAGGTAGTATATAGTAGAGAGCTTCTACTTAATTTCTATAAGCTAATAGAGCTTATCTATAAAGGTAGAGGTAAACTATAAACTATAATCTAATATAATAGATCTAGGTAAACTATATATACGCTAGATATATTAGTAATATAGCTCTATAGTATATTAAGCTATAATTTTCTTATAGTAGAGTAGAGAGAAGCTTTGCTTACTTAGCTAATCTATAATAATATACACGTAGTTAAATTCTTTCTTATTAGAGAGAAAGCTCTTAAAATCTATAAAGACGTTCTACTAAGCCTTTTTAGAAATAGGTAGAGACTTTAGAAGACCTAGCGTCTTATTCTATAGAGTATAGCTTTAGCGGTAAGCCTTATATACTACTATATACGTATTAA
>NW_022987224.1:96558-101098 GCF_010094035.1 Trematosphaeria pertusa | reverse complement strand
ATAAGATTCTTAACCTACTAAAATACTATAAGCTTAATTTCTCTAAAGGTATACTATGCTCTCTATTTTAGTAGCTTAGTAAGAGGGCGAATAATCTAGCCGTAATTCTTTAAAAAGACTTAGTAGAAATTATAGAAACCTAGAAATAATTAAAGACTCTTAAGAGTTATAGGTATAAGCTAATTCTAAATAGTAGTAACCTTCTTAGAGTTCTTCTAGATTCTATTAGTACTTATAATTAATTCTAGAAACTTAGTACTTTTAATAGTAAATTTAGATTTCTTAATATCTACTTATAATCTAGCTCTATATAATTAATTAAGTATCTAGGTAATATAGACTTTATACTTAAGCGAATTCTCTAAATAAATAAGAATATTATTAATATATTCTATATAGAAATTATCTAGCAAGCTATATAATACCTTATTAATATATTACTAAAAGGTAGTAGAGCTATTATAGAGGCTAAAGAGTAGAACTTAATACTTATAGTTACTATACTACGTATAGAAAGACGTTAGATTCTCTACTAACTTATTAAGCTAGATCTAGTAGAAAGCTTACCTTATATCTAACTTAGTAAAGACCTTAGTACGTAATAGGCGTATAAGCGTTTTCTAGATAAGAGAGATAGAACAGGCGTTTTTTTTTGTAATAGCGTTAAGCTTTTAATAGTTAACGTAGAACCTCTATTCTCTACCTAGCTTTTTAGTAAATAGAACTAGTAACGTGTATAACGTATTACTATAGATAATAAAGCTATAATAAAGGTAGTTCTCTAGATAATTCTATACTAACTATAGGTACTCTAGTAATATACTATAAAGAAGACTATTTATTAAGATATTTTTTACTATAAGCTTAATATTATAATCTACGCCTTCTCTATATAGTAGTAGAGTATTAGAATTCTTTTTTAAGAAATAGGCTACAGTTACGCTAGTATACTCTAGAGATAGAAGCTTTTAGGCTACTAGTTAGTAGAGTTTCTTTTCTAGATTAGTAATAAGAGTTTTCTTTCTATTAGTAATAAGCTAATTAACTTTATATATACTAAGGTACCTAATTATAGTATCTTTTTAGCGCGCGTTAATTATAAAGGTAGCTACGCTAATTATATTAACGTTAAGCCTAGTCTTTAAGCATACTTCTTGTAAAATAGGTAGCTTTTTTAGCTTATAGAGTAACCTAGTAGGTAGGTTAAGATTCTTAAGCTACCTATCTATCTTACGTAGGTTTTCTAAAAGCTTCTAGCGTTATAATTCTCTCTTCTCTTATTATATTACTTTTAGCTTTTCTACTACTAATATTAAGGCGTTATAGTAATTAGTATTAGCTTAGTAAGCTACTTAAGCTTTAGTAGTAGATTAAGAGAATTATATAGAGATAAACGCGTCGTGCTTATAATTAAATAATTAATTAGTATCTAGCTATATTAGTGCGCGCTACTTATAGTTAATCTAAACGTTAACTTCTTTAAGTAGCTTATAACTAATTATTATATTATAGTAGCTAGTGTTATAATATATAAAGTAGGTACGTATTTAGTAGCTTTCTAGTACTAAATTAGCTTTAAAGTATTTATCTATCTAGCTATTAGATTATCTATTATATCTAGTAAGAGAGATAGGTTCTATACGTAATAGCTTAACGTAGAGGTTTTTTCTAAGAGTCTAAAGGTGCTTTAGGTATACTAGAACGTAGCTATCTACTCTAGTATTAATTAACTCTCTAAGCTTAATTATAAGACTATTTATAAATATTTAGTAGAGTAGAGTAAATATAGAACTACTAAATAGCTTTTCGCGTAGGTTTATAGCTCTAGTAGGTAGTTCTAGAAAGAAGACTTTTTCTAGAGCTAGGCTTTTTCTAAATTATTAGATTTACATTCTAACGTATTATTCTTAGGTACTTATAGCTCTATAGGCTCTATAGGCTTCTTCTCTAGATTAACGTTCTTAATAGCTTTCTACGCAGTAGAGGCGCTTAGGTAATTATAGCTTATATAGCTAGGTTGCTAGTATTAGAAGTAGGTAACTAGCTTTCTAATTACTAGAGCTTTATTAAAGATTAGTAGAATACCTAGTAGAGTAATAGACGCGTAATATAGCGTTAACGTAAGCGTGTAACGTTTTTTAACCTTTCTAGTTACGTAAGCTTCTTTTTAGATAAGCTCTCTAGTAAGATCTTAAGTAAGGTCTATATATTAATTATAATTATAGGTATACTAACGTTAGTAGATACCTATCTACGTACGTAGGTTTACTAGAAGCTTTTTATAAAGCTTCTCTATCTATTAGTTTATAGAGAGCTAGCGCTTCTATACTAGGTAGAAGAAATTAACCTAGAAGTACGCGAAGTTAGTAGTATTTTAGTAATATAGCTTCTAGAAATTATAGTAAGTATTTAGCCTTTTATATAGGTTTATATAGCTTCTCTCTAGCTAATTAAGTATATATTCGCAGAAGATCTATATACTACTATTTCTTAGAGAATATAGAATTATAGAAAGAGTCTAGTACGTATCTTTCTTTATTCGCGTACGTATATATACTATAATAGTTTTCTTAGTATTCTTAGCTATCTCTTCTAGGTACTAGTTATAATTAGCTTAAAGCTTATCTTATAAGCTATCTCTCTATTACTTAAAGGTAATAATCTTACTATCTAATAGTAATAGAGAGTCTAGAAACTTAGTAAAAAGCCTTATTTAGCTTTCTAAACGTTACTTAGTTACTAGTAGTATAGCAGGCGTATACGTAGTTAGATAAGAACCTAGAATTAAGTTATCTAGTAATAACGCGCTAGTTTTACGTATATATAGTATCTAATTTATAAAGTGTGTTACGCGTTAAGTTAATAGAGTAGGTATCTTTTAGCTTCTAGAGTAGAATTATGGTTATGCTTATAGCTATTAAATCTTTACTAAAGTAGTAGCTTTTTTCTACTATAAATTCTAATACTCTCTATATATAGTATCTTTCTTAGTAAATACGTTAGTAGTAATCTAGTAATATATATAGGTCTATTATTTAAGTACCTAGCGTATAAGTAGTTAGCTAACTAATTTATAAATAATTTTACTTAGCTTTTCTAAGAAAAGCTCTTAGAGCTTCTTTCTAGAGGTAGAGAGAGTATAAAAGCTATCTACTACTAATAAGCTAGGTATTACTAAGCTCTAGTATAGCCGTGCTAGCTTCTATTTAAAGTTAATATTCTAATTCTTATTAGTTATTATATTATATTATTAAATAGGTAATTTGTAACAATAATATTAGTTTAAGTAACTAGCTAGCAGGTTCTCTACCTAGAATTTAAGAATTATAGAGGTAAAGAAGTACTATATAACTAGAGTCTTACTACTAGAGTTACTTTATAAGAGTTTACCTATAGTATTTAGGTAGTTTAGCTTAAGTATAGGTTCTTATTTAAGAAGTAAAAGTATATACTATTAGTGTAGTAGCTAATTATTAACTCTGCTAGTAGAGTAGAGAATTATTAATTTTTAAAATAAGAGAGAGAGTTTCTATACGTAGAAGTTCTATAGAAGTTCTTCTATACATAGAGCTCTTATAGCTCTCTTTAGCTTACTACTAGTAGTATCTTTTCTACTACTAACTAGATTCGCTAGTAGGTCTTATATAGCGCTAAGAAGTAAGTAATTAATTAGTAATATTAATAGATTCTTAGATAAGTAACTAGAGCTCTTATAGTTCTAATTCTTAGTATAGCTATTAGTAAACGCTTCTTATAAGGCTACTTAGTTTAGCCTAATATTATACTACTATCTCTAGCTAAAGAGGTATTAATCTTTAGATAATATAAGAGCTAGCTTTATAGTCTCTACTACTATACGTACGCTCTAGAACACCTAGCTAGGTAAGTTAATTATAGGTAATACGGTCTCTATAAGCTATAAGAATAAGAGTAATAAGTAGAGTAGGTTAAGTTAAATTTAGCTATCTAAAGGTAAGAAGTAGAAGAATACTCTAAAAGGCTCTATATATAAAGGTACTAAGCGCTAAGGCGCTAGACTAGGTTACGTAATAAGATTACGTAACTTAAGGTTATATAATCTAAGATAAATCTCTAAACTAGACTATTATACTCTAGAGCTAAAGCTTAGATTTAAAATTTCTACCTATAATATTTAGTAGTAGCTAATCTAGAGTAGTTTTCTAGAGTAAAGCTTATACTTTATTACTCTTTCTATTAATCTAAGAATATCTAGGCCTTTAATAACTACTAGTTTCTATCTTTTACTTCTATCTATAGCTACTATTATAGTATTTATATCTATACTATATAGAACTTCTATAGTAATCTAGATCTTAGTACTAATAAGAATAACTTTAATTTTAAGAATATATTACTACTAGGAAGACTATCTTTTAATAAGCTTATAAATTAATAACTAGAGTCTAAGAAAGTCTCTATAGATAAAGACTACTTAGATAACTACTCTATAGACTACGTAAAGAACTAGTATATTAAAGAGTATATTAACTCTTTTAACCTTAATTCTACTATATATTAG
>NW_022987224.1:43832-96443 GCF_010094035.1 Trematosphaeria pertusa | reverse complement strand
TCTAGAAGAACGCTAAACTCTATCTTTTATATCTTTTTAGTACTACGTAGTAGCGTACTTAAGCTATTACCTCTAGCTACTCTTTAGTTAATCTAGTTAAGCTTAGCAAGAGTCTAATATATTATTCTTAATAAAAAGTCTATAGTTAGCCTTCTTATACTTAGCTAGATATATAGCTAATATAGTAAGACGTTTCTAGCTTAGGTCTACCTTCTATTTACTAGCGTAAACGTTATTCTTTTAGAAGACTTTTATTAGCTTTCTTCTATAGCACGTAGACTACTTTATAACTAATTAAAAGCTAAATCTATAGAGACTTATAGTTAGTCTCTCTATACTTAATTTATAAAAATAATTATTCTAGATATTATTATATAATAATAGAGTATAGACTAGACTACTTTTTAGAATACTTTTAATAAACTTTAGGTTAAAGAGTATATCTAAGTTAACTAAAGTCTATTTATATAGCGCTATTAACCTTCTCTTACTAAGCGTAAGCGTTAGAACTTTAGCTCTACTATTTACTTATATAGTACTTAAGTAGAAGTAGCTATTATTAACTATATCTCTATATAGAATACCTTATAGCTAGTTCTTATAGCCTAGACTAAGTATAATTATAAGAAACTTTAATATATACCTATAGAAAAGGCTAGTAACTTATCTAGTAAGTTATCTATCTACGTTAGCGCCTAATTTATACTTCTCTATAATATTTAGATAGAGTATAGTCTTATTAATAGTACTACTAGCAAGGTTAATAGTATCTTATAGGCGCCTACTATACAAGACTATTAAAAGAAGGCGCTACTAGTTATTCTTATTACCTTTAACTATTATAGTAGTTCTAGCCTATATATATATACTAATAGCAAGGTTATTATTTTTATCTTTTCTATTTTCTAGAAATTCTACTATAACTATACTATTAGCTTCTAGATTTAGTTTTTCTTATACTTTATATAGGCTATAACTATATATAAGTTATAAGGTCTTAGTCTTAAGAAGGCTATAATCTATATAAGTAGTACTAGAGACTATACCTCTAGTCTTTTATATATAGTAGTATCTTAGGTTAAAAGTATTAAGAGTCTTATATTTAATAAGCTCTTTAGCTTCTAGTATCTAAGGTAGAAGAAGTTAATAACTTCTAAAAATATTAAGATAGATATATAGTAGTAAAGTAGGTAATAGGTTTAGACTATAGATATTTAATTTAGGTAGTAGTCTAGTCTAATATACTATCTAATATCTTATTAGTCTAGATTTCGCTCTTATAATCTCTAACCTTTTAATATTTCTTAGTAGAATTTATTACTCTATATATAGAGTATAACTATCTTAGTAGTCTAGATTTTATCTTTATAATCTCTAGTTTTTCTCTATATCTAGGCGTATTACTATTAGCCTTCTAATATCTTTTAGTAGAATCTATTACTCTATATATAAGAGTATAACTACTTTAACCTCTAATATTTACTCTAGTATATACTTAGTATTATTATTATTAAGTTCTTTTAGTAGAAACTCTTTAGTAATACTATATTTATAGTATTAATAATAGTTTAATACTTAAACTAATACTAGACTTACCTATAATTAGTTAGGTAGTAATTATTAAATAGCTTTAGAAGAGATAGTACTTTATCTTCTTTTACTAGGTTAATCTTACTATATATATATAGCTTCTATATCTAATATTAAAAAGTTAGAGCTATAACTACTTATTCTACGCTAAAGAATAGTATATAGAACTATAGTAGTAGTAAGTTAGAGTTTAGATTAAAGTTAAAACTATTTTTATCTTTAGGTATAAGTTTATAGAGTTAATAAAGTATTTTAATCTTATTTATATTATTAGTTTTATCTATAGTATATTTATATTCTATCTTACTACTTATTCTATTCTATTAGTTAAGAATATTACTTAATATATCTACTAGTACTTTAGAGCTAGAATAGATAAAGTTAAAGTAAGTCTATATTATATTAGTTAATATATTAGTTTTTTAGAAAGCTATATTTATACTTACGCGAATAGCTTATAGTTCTATATAGAGAATATATACCTTTTAGCTAAAATTATTAAGTATAGTAAGCTTTTAACTAACTTTATTAATTATATTTCTTTATTTAGTTTAGATAATACGCTAGTTACGTAGTAGTATAAACTTAGTAGTCTTTTTCTAGAATTTAGCTATTACTATAGAATTAAACTCTACGTTTTCTATTATATCTTTTATTTTAATATCTTTATTCTTATCTATAGTATTCTAGTTATTATTATTTAAGAATAGAATAGTTTAAGTAGTAGTATTAGAATTAATAGCTATCTCTAAAGAGTTAAAGTTAACGCTAATATTATATATATACTATATAGATATATAGAAGGTTTATTAAGATAAGTATTTATTACTAGAATTTCTAGACTTTACTTACTAGGTCTAGTACTTACTAGTAGAGAATCTATAGAATATTAGTTATATAGTTTAATATATAGACTAATATCTATAAGTACTTACTAATAATTAATAGTAATATTCTTAGACTATACTTTAAGCTCTTTTATAAGCTAATCTTTCTTAGTCTTATTCTTCTTCTTATCTATTTTCTATTAGACTACTAGTATAAACTTTTTTTTCTAGAAGTCTAAGTAGTACTTATTAGTAGTATTCTTATTTAGTAGTACTTAGAATTCTTTATCTTTTTTCTTTTTATATATTTATTAGTTCTTAATAGTATTATAGTTTATAGATAACTCTTTTTCTTTTTTTTATAATTTTTAAAGCGCTATATTATAATTAGTATAATAGTCTACGTATTAGTCTATAAAAGCTAAAAAAAAAGTATTAGTATAAAAAAGAGTATTAGTATAATATTTAATAAAAGTTATAGATTTTTTAGTTTATAATACTTATAAGTTAAAAATTTTATTTATTTATAGATAGATAAGAGAATTTTATAGCTTATACTATAGAAGTAGAGTAATAATATTATACTTATATAATTATATAATTTTTAGTATACTATCTTTATCTTAACTTTTTAATTTCTAAAAATTTTCTTCTTTCTTATACTATACTTTCTTACTACTCTACTTAGCGAATTTTATATATAGAGTAATATTTTAGCTATTATAGACTAATACGCTTAACTAATATCTTTCTTTACTTTTTATTCTACTATTTTATAAGTACTTAAGTTTTTTTTTACTCTTATTATTATTTTTTTATTATAACTTTTTAATTTAACTTTTCTTATTATACTTATTATTACTATTCTAATACGTTTATCTATATATTAGATTTTTATTCTACGTTATTATAATATAGAAAAGCTAAGTATTAAGAAGTCTTATCTAAAGCTCTAGATATACCTTAACTTCTACTAATCTTATTAGAAAATCTAGTCTAAGTCTTCTATACTCTCTTCTATACTAGAGAGTTCTACTAGGTTAGATATTTTAGCTTTATAGTCTTAAATAGAGAATTCTAATCTACTAGCTACTTCTTCTATACTATCTTCTAGTCTATATTCTCTACTATCTTCTAGTCTATATTCTCTACTATCTTCTAGTCTATATTCTCTACTATCTTATAGTCTACGTTCTCTACTATCTTCTAGTTTACGTTTTCTACTATCTTCTAGTATATATTATCTATTTACTTCTTTACTTAATTCTACTTTACTATCTAGACTTACTCTACTAGTTACTTCTACTAAGTAAGCTTTTACCTCTTTAATTAATAGTTTTACTAGGTCTACTCTATAAGCTACTATAACTTCTTTAACTATCTATTATAATCTAGCTAGACTTACGTATAAAGGTATAGCTTATACTTATAGTAGTTATAGTAATAGTAGCTTTTATAGTACTATTACTACTAAGATACTAAAAAAGAAATCTACTTAGATAAATACTAGTTAGTTAGATATTAGTCTATATATTAGGTCTTACTAACTATTTTTAGCTTTTAGAGGTAAGAATAGAAAGACTTAGAAGATATTAAAGTAAAAGAAGATCTATAAGACTAATATAGGTACTAGTATTTAGAAGATAATTAGCTATAATATTAACGTACTCTACGCTTAAATCTATTATAAAGCTACGTCTAGAAAATCTAAAATACGCTATATAGAGTCTAGTAGTAAGTATCTATATTATTATTTTTCTAAATTCTATATATAATTTACTAATATATTAAAGTATAGACTCTTTAGAAGATTAAGTACTACTAAAGAATAGTTAGTACTTTTATACTTATAATGCTATTCTACTATCTTTACTATAAAATTAGTACTAAGTATAAGGCTAATATATACTAGTAAACTAATATACTTAGTATTTTCTAGATACTAACTAAAAACTTCTTATATACTCTTCTATAAAGTATATATTCTATTATATATATTAGTCTATATATTAGTCTAATCTACTTATAGCTACTAATCTTACCTATATTTATAGAAAGTATATTACTCTTTAGACTAGAAATATTAAGCTTATTCTACATATTATATTTAATTTAGATAATTAGTTTAATTTTATTAATAATAACTATAATAAGTTATCTATAGGTTAGATCTATAGCTACTTAAACTAGAGTTAGAGTAGTAAGTATTATAGCTTAGAGTTAGAGTTTAGTTTCTAAAATATTCTACTTATAGAACCTTTTAGGTATATAGCTCTATTAGCTTTATAGTAAAATATAAAAGCTTATCTACTAAATCTTTTTTTTTTATATAATCTACTTACTACGTCTTCTAAATATTTATAAATAATTAGCTCTAACGTACTTTATAGGCGAAAGCCCTACACGGGCGAACCCTCTACGATTTCTTAGCAAGAAAAATTAACGAAAATTAACCCGTTTTTCTTAAATAACTAAGCGAAACCTTAATATTTTTTTATAAAACTTATAGTATATAGTATTTATAACAAAATAAAGGTTTCTAGAAAACTTCTATAGAGCTAGCTCTTCTAGGTATAGCGTAATAAGAGATAGAATTTTAAAAAACTCTTTTTAGACTTTTCTTCTCTAACTATAGATATATATTAATTAGCTAGCTATATAAAGTTATATATTATAAGCTAATATATAGTAGAAGCCTTCTATATATTTAGAAGTAATAATTTTAAAATAGTTTTAGTATCTTTCTATCTTTCTATACTATACTATAAAAAGGCTTTACTTTTAAATAACTACTTAAAGCTAGTATATTATTAGTTAATAAGTTCTATATAGTTAAGGTCTACTATAATTTATATAATAATAAGATTTATAGCTAGATTAACTATATATATTTATAGTTAGAAGAGAAAGCTCTAAAGAAGAAATTCTTCTAACTTCTATCTCTTATTACACTATACCTAAAAGAGCTAGCCTTATAGAAGTTTTCTAGAAACCTTTCTTAGTTTATAAATACTATATACTATAAGTTTTATAAATTATTATAGAGGTATAATAGTACTTACTAGAAGAAAACTAGATTTTTTCTTAAAAGTTACTTAAATACGTATAGCTTTTTAATTACGTAATATATCTTAGTGTAATTTTTATGGTAGGTGTATATAGTATAGTTCTATCTATATTTAAAATTTTATAGAAAAATATTAAGGTTTCGCTTAGTTATTTAAGAAAAACAGGCTAATTTTCGTTAATTTTCCTTGCTAAGAAATTGTAGAGGGTTCGCTCGTGTAGAGCTTTCGCCTATAAAGTACGTTATATATTATATTTACTATAAACGCTTAGTAAATATCTTTAGCTAATAGATAAACTTATTAAAAATTAAAGGTTAAAATTAGTTAGTAATTATAGTATTTATTAACTAAGATAGAATAGATAGATAGATAGTACTAAGAATTTACTAGTCTTATTAGTATTTAATAAAATTCTTTAACTAGCTAAGAGTACTAACGTTTTTCTAGACCTATACTACTAATTATAGTTTTTCTTTTCTATATCTCTATATAGTTTATATATTATAAATATATACTATTTTATAATTTTTTATAATAATCTCTCTTTTTAGATTAAATATAATTAAGAATAATTCTATTAGATTAGACTTAGATTTCTTTTAGCGTCTATTTAAAACTACGTAGAAAGAGCTAGAGATCTAGAGTCTTTTAGAAGCAGCGCTATATATTATTAAGAATAGTAAGCCTTAGTACTTTAGACTAATTTCTATTACTAATATATAATAGATTCTAGAAACCTACTAATTATATAACCTTATACTAGTATTTTAGATCTTTCTAGCCTTTTATTAACTCTCTTCTAAGTTCTAAAACGTAAGGCTTTTTACTCTATATAAATAAGTTATTAGATATATACCTAAAGAAGAGATCTAGAATACTCTCTATAACCTTATTACTAAATTAACCTCTCTCTCTTACTCTACCTACTATTATTCTTTTAGTAAATACTATAGCTATATAGTATAAGTAGTTTTATAAACTTAACTAAATACTATAAATACGTAGACAAAGTACTAAAGAAGAAGTTAGAACTAATATACATTAGAATTCTAGGTTTCTTTAAAGCTTTCTTTAGTAAAATTATCTAGAGAAATAGAAAGTTATATTTACTATAAGTACTAGATATAGTATTAATAGTAGAATTATAGTAATATATTTTCTTACTAACTCTTACTAATTCTATTAAATTTAATACTAAGGTAAGCTTCTACTACTTACTCTACCTAGTAACGTGTAGCGCGTAATAGTAGTAATACTAAGCTAGATAGCTATATAAAAGAAAGTAGAGTAGTAGAATCTAGAGTATATATAAAGAGTATAGACTAGATAGCTAATAGTAGCACGCTATATATATAAGAGCGTAAGCGTTATATACGTATACTAGACTAGCTAGAACTAGTATCTTAGTCGCATAGCTATTTATTAGTAATAACTAGTAATAGATACTAGGCTAGACATAAGATAGTAGTACTATAGTATATAAAATATTTTATATCTTATACTTTAAGTAGTTATTCTCTAGCTATCTTAACTTTATATAATTATTAGAAACTATTTCTTAAATTAGTAGTAGTAGTATCTATAAAGGTATATATTTCTAGTAGTACTTAGTACTTTATTAAAGCTTTTTTACCTTACTAGAGGCTACTATTAGTACTCTACTTATTATTAAATATTAGATTACGTCTTTGCCTCTCTTACCTCTATAAATACCTTTACTAGACTAGTATTTAGTAAAGTATATAATACTCTTACTTCTTAGCGCTAAAATAGCTAGATAGATAGTACTTAAGCTATTCTTTACTATATACTTATTAAGCCTAAGTAGATATATAATAATAAGATAGTTTATCTTTAACGTAAGAGAGAACGTACTAAGAATAATACTAATAGTAAAGTAAGTAAGACTCTTATAAAGCTAGATACTAATACTAAAAGACTATTTTAAGATTTTAGTATAATCTAGGTTAGCTATTATTTACTAAGCCTAGAGTCTTAGCTAGCTAAGCTAAATAGAGAATAGATAGTAGAAAAAGGCCTTTTAGAAAAGATATCTATTAACCTACTTCTCTATACTAGAGCTTTTATAAAGTTATATAATAATAATCTTTAGAATTCTTATATACGCTTTAACTTCTCTTTTAAAAATAAGAGTCTTTTTATTATAGGTAACTTCTAGTCTCTAATAGTATAGCTAATAGTTAATAGTAATAAAGTTATATAGAGTCTATACTATTTAAACTAGTATAAAATAAAGATTTAGTTTAATAAATTTAAGTATAACTTTTAGTAGATAAAATTTACTACTATAGATCTTTTCTTAAAGACATATACGTAGTATATAGATAAAAATCTTAGTAAGTAGTTAGCTAGTAACATTAATATAGAAATACTAACCTTTCTTTCTAGCTAGAGAATAGTAGATAAATAGACGCTAGAAGGTATTCTAGGTATAGAAATCTATAAAAGAGTATTCTTTACTTTAAATTTATTAGGTAATATAGCTATAATTAAGATACTAGAGTAAACTTCTTAAAATTGTTACTACGTAGATTAAGAAGTTTAGATACTTTAAGAGTTAACTAGTTTATTAACAAAGTTACTAGAGAGCGAGTAAGTTCTACGTATAGATAAAGTTATCTATACTAATAGTAAGAAGTTCTTCTCTAAGGTAGCTTTTAATAACGTTACTATAGTTCTAACGCTAATAATACTCTAGATATTTCTTAACTTAATAGAGACTTAGAGTATAAGGTAAGTCTTTCTTATTCTTAAAACTATACTCTAATAGAGCGTAGCTAATATATAGTCTAGATAGAGAATTTAAAAGTATAATAATATAGATAGTAACTATATTCTAGAAGATACTACTTAGTCTTAAAGTTATATATAGTAAAGGTTAGCTATACTATAACTTAAAGCTATCTAATATTAGCTTTATTAAGTAGTACTATTCTATCTTACTAGATATTAGTATATCTAGATATATTAGACTTAGTAAGTTATTACTATCTAAGCTAGGTATATATAGTATAATTAGCTATCTTACTTCTAAGCTTAAGCTAGAGAATTATAATTACTCTATTAATATCTAGGCTATAGATATTATCTTATTTAAGCTAATATATAACTACTACTTATAGAAGTTAAGTCTTAACTTATAGCATAATAATAAGCTTTATAAAGCGTTACGTCTATACTTCTAGACGTGCTATTAGAAGGCTATTAATATAATAGACTAAGATTATAAGAATATACGTATATTACTAGATAGAGACTATATATATTATAAGTATTACCTTTTATAAAGCTTTAATAACGTCTATTAGTAAATAGACTAATCTAAAACTCTCTTATAGTTAGTAGTCTCTTTATTAAAATAGTAAGATATAAGTAGGTAATAAAGAACTATACGTAGCGTCTAGATATTAATAAGGTTCTCTAATATCTAGCTTAGAGGCTATTACTATCTAAATCTTTGCAAGCGAAGAGGTAACGCCTTTATTTAAAAAGAAGAGTTTATTTCTATAGCGTTTAGTATATTTATTTAGTATAAGGTGCTTTAGCTAGTAGATAACCTCTACCTACTTAAAGTTAATTACTGTTACTTAACTAGTCTTCTCGCTCTATAGTATATTATAAAACTTAAGGTTCTTATATAAGACTCTAAGATTATAGATTACTTAGACTAAGTAGTTAACTTATTTCTATATATAGACGTCTAGAATTACTTAGTAGCTTACGCTATAGCTTAAAGAAAAGAATTTTCTTATTTACTTTATTCTATCTAGACTTCTCTATATATTTTCTCTAGTAGGTATACTATAAAAAAGCTATTAGTCTAAATATATTCTTTATAGTTTACTAAACTCTAGCTAATAATAGTACTAGGTATAGCTACTCTACTATAGCTAGTATTCTCTATACGTTATCTATTATTTAATAAGTCTTAGGTATTAGCATCTAGCGTAAAAGTACTCTACTCTAGACTATTATTCTACTTACTATATTCTATATAGTTTAGATTAATGTACTTTACTAGTGAATGCTTTAAAAATATTAAGCCTCTACTAAATACTACTATCTTATTTAGATTACTCTAACTCTAAGCTACTTAAGATAAATCTAGATAAGCTATCTAACTTATCTATATTATCTTTAACTATCTAGTATATTTATGTGTTATACTCTAGCTTACTATAGCGTCTATAGCATTGCTAAGCTAGCTAGCTATTACGTACTACTATCTTTTTATACTACTTCTTACTCTTATTCTAATCTATAGTCTCTCTTTAAGTAACTAGCTATAAGCTAGCTTTAATTATAAGAGTATTCTCTTTCTAAATCTACTTTCTTTTACGTAAATTATACTTCTTTTTCTATACGTTAGCTACTTAAAGCTAGGCGACTTTAGACTCTATAAGTACTAGCTAATACGCTATTAGCTTATTACCTTTCTTAAGCTAATTAAGTAACTTAATAATATAAGTTAGTAATAAATTAAGGTACTATATAATTTTTTTCTAAATTAGAGTTAATTATAACTTTAATTTAGTAGAATTACTAGGTATTTTATACTTCTAGGTAGAAGTATTATTAGTAGAAAGTATTAGCATACGTAATTAAACTTTAAGCTTTAATACTACTAAATCTAGGTTAAATTAAACTAAGCTAGTAACTTTAAATTCTACTCTAATATTATTATTTATAATTAACGCGTAAAAAGCTATATAAAATATAAGTAGAAACTTAGTTTTTATAACGTAGTTAATATAGCTATATATTAGAATTTTAACTTAGTAGCTATATACTATCTTTAATAGTAAAAAGTAGCTAATATTAAGTAGCTATAAAAGATATAATAAATATACTAGTATATAAAAAGCTATAATTTTATTTCTCTTATAGTACTACTAGAATTTAATAGAGCTATAGCTTTTATAGCTATCTAAAATTAGTAGATAATATATATTTATAATATAACTTTTAGTATACGCGTTAAAGTACTTTAACTATATAATACTAATTTTATTTATTATCTAGCTACTTTTAGAGATAGCTATAATCTAGTTACGTAGTAGCTAGCTATCTTTATACTATACTAAAAGATAGTTCTTACTTATAATAATAAGAAATAGTAGAATCTATATATTATCTACTACTCTTACTATTATAATTACTAAAATCTACTTATAATTATCTAGTTAAAGACTCTTTAGTTATAATTATCTCTTAGAGCTAGTAACTACTATCTAAAGTAATATTATTTTTATTATAAAGCTAGATTTATTAAAATTATATATATCTTTATTAGTAATACTATACTTTACCTTTATATTATCTACTAGATTAAACTATATCTAAATAATTATAGAATCTTCTTACTTTACTTTCTAATAGTTATACTTATAATTAAGCTATATTTTAAGCTTAGAATAGTATATAATAAAGTAATTTAGCTAGATTTAACTAATAGTATTTCTACTCTATTTAGTAAGTAGCTTATTAGCTATATTTTAAATAGTAGTAAGCTAGAAAGTAAATTCTTATATATCTAGATTAAGTATATAGTTAATTATTATTTACTTTTTATTTATAGTAAGCTTTATTAAATTAGATATCTTTTTATATCTTTAAGTTACTCTATTATATTAATAGTAAACTTTTTTCTATAATATATTATAGAGAGCTATAGCGTATTATAAGCTTAGCTTTAAGTTTTACTAAATAGTCTAAAGTATAAGTTATATTTAGAATTTATTTAAAGTTAATTAGATATTTATAAAAGGCTTTATAATTAAGATAGTAGTATTTAGTAAGAGCTTAGTATTTTTAGAGTATTTAGTAGTATAGAGTAATTGCTAGTAAAGTATATTATCTAAGAAAATCTTATTAATTTTTATTAATTTTTCTTACTAAGAAATTATAAAGAGTTTACTTATCTAGAAAGTTTAGTTACTAAGTATATTAATAATAAAGTATATTATAAAAACTTAAGAATAAAACGTATATATTTAGATAAAAAACTAGAAAGCTAGTTATATATATTAGCTAGAATTTTCTATATTATATACTTAGATAATATCTCGTATTTCTAAGAATTACTATATAAGTTTACGCTATTTACCGCGTACTACTTATCTCTAATATAATATTATTATGTTCGCCCGGACTTGGACTGTGGCCTCCGCGCAGTCTTCAGGAGCGACGGACTGGAGAAAGACGATATGCTCTGGTGGGACCATCACCCAGCCGGCATCAAGGCGCTCCAGGCTTGGTAGAGGACGCTTTTCATTGGGTTGACTCCTCCGAAGCATGACTCCTGCGTGTTTCTTTACGACAAGCTCGATGTCGTTTGCCTTCGACCTTAGCGAAAGTATATTTTAGTTTATTATATACATACAATTGTTTTAGTCTCTTCGAGTAGAGCATCGAATTCTTTGTCCCATGCCTCTCTCCGCGGGTATTTAAACCATTTTATCCGTTTGTCCTCTGTGAGGACTTGTGTGGCATCCGATTCACGTAGCAGCGGAGCAAGTTTGCGGGCTTTCGTCTGCATAGCCGGCGTCGTCTGAATAAACGTAGCAAGGGACATTGTGAGGGCTGGTTGGAAATAGATGAGGAGTCGTGGCAGCGCGGGGCATCGAAGAGGTTACGGCATATATGTGGGGAAATACATCACGAAATCTGGCGTTCAATCAGTATGCGGGGTGGCGTCACGCGATCGGACGGCAATGGGAAAATGATTCTCCAGGACAGGAACCACATGATTCGCTAACTGACTGCCCAATGATACTACGGATATATTTGCTAGAGAAACCACTGTAGCCCATTAATTCGAGCCATCAGGCCCCTGTTCTCTCGGTTCAGTAGGAGTATCGTGGGGCTCTTCAACGGGAGTATCGTGAGGCTCTAGGACGCTACCATCGGTTGCAAGATCCCAATGGTGGCTCATATCTGCTGAGGCAGCCCCCGAAATATCGTCCTGGGAGCTGTTCTCCGTTCCGTCATTACCGTGATTAGGTTCTCCATTGATTTGGGGAACACTGCCCTGCTCCCCAGAGGGTTGGGGCTGCGAGGGTTGAGGAGTGTTTGGCGGGGCGGAGGGCGGGGCGGAGGTGTTCGATTGATCATTGGACATGGTGGGTGGATGGAAGGATGCAAAGGATAGAGAAGATGGTCCTATGCAAATGTTAACACAATACTTAGAAACAAGTACTGCTTGTTCTTACTCTTGGCGGATTCTCTTACAGCGTACTGAGACAAGTAAAAGCTTCGAGCTGCTCAAGGGTGGCGAGATATCCTTGAGGAGATGAGCAAAGACGAGCTTAACGTGATCACAAAGAAGCGTGACAGGCGGTGATGCTCTCTAGGATGGATAGAGCGATTCGAACGAGAGAGGATGTAGAAATCGCTTTGATAGTGGACGGTGATCGCGAACCTTTATACATATCTTCCTACGCACATCACCCACGCGCACAATGCAGCTAACCAATGTGACGCCCCATGAACCCTACATTGAATCAATGCATGACCTTGATAGTCGCCGCTGGATGCATGGTCAACGCGTTCCCCGCAGTTGATCACCCGTTCCTCTCGTTAGGGAGGGGATGATTGGATCTGAGGTCCAGCGTTATTAGAGAAATGGTTTCTTCCGCAAGCCACATTCGAACCCAAATGCGGCCAGTGCAAAGCCTCCAGTTTGCAAGCAACCTCTGCATAAGAATTCAGCCTCCAACTCTCTAAGCCACAGGAATGATTTCTTCAATGGGCCCCAGTTCTGCCTCTTTGGATTAAACACACAATGAGTAAGCTGCCTGACTAGACTAATCTGTGGACGAGAACTATGAATACCGAAGACCTACTTACAGTGATCGAGCTCATGCATGCATGTACACCCTACACTCTAAAGGAAAGTGATAACTAGGAGGTCCATATGATTCGAATCGGTTGTTTGCGAGGAATGGATTGCAGTGATGCGATTGGCTGATTTGTCGAGGATCGCTTGCTCTCCGAACCTTACTAAGAAAATGCGGTCGCACCCATTTGGGTGAGGTTTTCTGAGTCGCACCTAGCGTGGTACCCGGCTGTCAGCCGCACCTACCTTGCTAAGGGTTGCGGAAGCTGATACCCTAGACAAGGATTTCTTTGCTACGCTTCCTCGTGCTCGCGAAGCTGCGTCCGAAACTTGCCGACGTGGCACAGTCTACTCATCCAAGTTCGGGTTCTAGCGCGCATAACCACTCCCTGCGACAATACCTTTGCTAGGTGAAATGGTCGAAGACCGTTATGGAATTCAGAGGCAAGTGTAGATAGCACTAATGACAGCATGAGACTCAGTGTCGAGTGGCACAAGCAGCTCCCGACAACTGGGCAGCCGAATCATTCATTGTTCTGGATATATCCTCCATCGTGATTACATGTCAGACCCAATGTCCGCCTTCAGATCGCCACTTTTGAATTCTAGTCGCTACTTTACCGGCAAAAGTTAACGAGTATCCTGCGAAAGCTAGGGTGTATTACCTTGCTCTTGGAGGACTTGCGGTCATCTGAATTAGGACAAGAGGGGTCGTGACAGTCTTCCACCTTGGTCGTTCCGTTGTAAAGACAACTATTCACTAGCTGCGACGTGATGGTATTCATGGTGGAGAAGTTGAAAACGAGCTGTCGTCGCGATAGATTGCGGTCGTTCTGCGGCTATGTGTCTGTGGTTGTTTGCGATCGTTGCGTGTTTGATGCGGTCGTGCCGTCGTGGCAGCAGCTCGCTTTTTATGATGACAGTGGGGAGGATCAGATGATCGTGCTTGGGCAGCAACAGCCGCATTTGGCCCAGCACGTGAGAGGCCCGAGCGTTCCGGCAAAAAAAGCTTTAGCTGATATCTACAGCCATCGTCGTCTCAACGCTTCTACCAAGGTACACGGAATTTAATGAATATCCTTTTCAGCACCACTCCTTGAGGAAATACCCACACGCAACGCACTCGCACAGATTGTCGCTCGCGATCTAAAGACCGTCCTTCGTCCGAACGGACTTAATGGCGACAAAAGTCGAAAGAATTGAAGTACCAGAGAAAGACAAGAACAGAATTTTGGAGTTTTACAAAGAAAGAGTTAGTTACGTGGAGTATTAATATAGAACGCATATGCTAATCACTGTACAGACAGGACTCAGCGGCTGCCAGTTATTGGAATGGGAAGAGAGACCTCTAACTCCAGGCGTCGAAACAGCCCCTGTCCAAACGATCTCGGTGTTAATTAACACTAAAGGTACTGGAGCATTCAGAATCTATAAAAAGGGGAATAATCGGCGTTTCGAATATCTTGGTGGAGTTGGGGAAGACGCAAAGTTGGTTATGATCGATTGGAATCCTGAGTGGGTATATTTCTGCTCTGGTACACTCAGGTTCAGATATGTTACAAAACAGGAGTGATTTCATGACATTTCCTGCAGGTAGTTGGGTCTGCAGACATATTGTAGTGCTAGACTATTGGAGATTGGAACCGTAATGAATGGTGCGGTCTGCAAGCGAAGCGGCCACGTTAAAACTATATCGCTACCAACTTGGTCTGTTTGGGCGATTTCCTTGACGTCTTCGATAGTTAACTTAAACGCATCGCCGGTAAGTGACCCTACTCAAGAGATTCGCATTAGAAGCAAAGCAATGTGAACACTAGAGTGGAAGGCATTGAACTCACACTCGCGCGATGTCTGAGACGGAGGATCCTGTTCGACTAGCTCGGCCGAGGCCGCAAGAGTTGGCTCAATTGACCCCGAAGCGCCATCTGTAACCTCTTCTCTCAGCCTTTTAGGTGGCCTCAATGAAGGCGGCATACGCCTGTGGAAATCTTGTGGCACTGGCAGATTCGGCTCAGCCGAGACCACAACATCTGGCTCATATAAAGCGGAAGAATGATCTTTGCGCACCACGCTGGGCCTTTTAAGTGGCCTTGACTTGACATTTGCTGGCTGGGATGTGCGAGTCGGGAGCACGGAGATGCGGAAGTGCGTAGGGATAGAGGTGCGACTGAGAAATGCTCAGGTGGCAAGGCTGGGTGCAGATTCCTCAGCAAGACAGGTAAGCTCGGCTCGTTTCGCCGATGGGAATCAGGTTTAAGTTAGTCCATATTGATTTTGTTTCGATATGGGCTAGCGTGCCTCGGACTGGCTTGCCGTCCATGAGGCGCGAGACGCTTGGGCTACCATCCTCGTCACGCACCCCGTTGCGATTAGCGTCGCCTGGTCCAGTCGAAATCTGCCTGACGCAACAGGTAAGGCAAGAATTTACTTTCGCACCTGTTGTTGTCAGATCACGAGTACTCAGCTCATGTATGGGTGCTGCGCGAGTTGCCAAAGGTGGTGTCACCACCCTATCCAATTGCCATTTGACCCGCCTGCTCAAGAATGCTTGGCGCACCTTCTCAAGTAGCCAATAAACTGTTTCGAGCATGCGAGAACGGAGCAGCTTAAAGCTGCAGCCTGTTTTCTGCCCAACGGGAAGATCATATGAAAGAATCTCAGGCGGCTACTCCTCACCGGCTGCAGCCGTGCCCCACCATCGAACATTTCTAGCGTCACGTGCAGACAATGACCACCTCAGGAAATTGAACGGGTAAGGCGTCCGCTATGACGCGCATCTCAACGGTGCATTGGCCCCAAGTCCATGAAATTTGGAGTCGCTGCATACATGTGGGCCTTATTTTCACCGCCTGCATATAGCGTCTTAAGTTCAGCAGGACACTACCTCCGGTTCAGGTGTGGCAGCGCTAGGGCGGATAACTGGAGCCAGACCTGGGATCAATCAGGCTGAGCTACAGATTTGGGACGCCCTCAGGGAGGCTCAATGCGACAAGGTCCTCCGCGAACGCCAGTCAGACGAGGACTCGACCGTCAGAAACACAGGCGCCCGCATACAGCAGCATGAATGATGATCTAGAGTCGAGCCTTAATTGGATGGTAATTATAGACTAGTTTGCAGAGCATCCCCCTTTGCTCAAGCCGTCCATGAACGCTCTCGCCTAGCCGATCCTTGCGAAAAGCCTTCAACGGGAGCTCGGCTGCATATGCATCCTTGTTGACACTGTTGACAGGTATAAGAACAGCTGAAGATACAACCCGAATCTTTGCAATAACTGAATCTTTTTGGGCTATGGCGTCATATACACCCAATCAGATCGATGACGCTAATTTGGCCTATCATTACAGAATCATCGTCAACGACTCACGTGGAGTGTACTACCAGCTTACAACAGGAGCGCAAGGGTTTCCAGCTGGTTTCTGGGCTTCACAACGGTAAGAAAAACTCATTACAGTGTCAATTCAATGTCTAACCTTGCTCAGTTCCCAGGCCTCACAAACGGTGCCATCCGCCAGCAGCTCGCAGCAAATCACTGTCCCCCAATCACAGCACGTGTCCCATTCAAGCTATCTCCATCAACTTCCAGGCGTTACGGTTGCAAATAAGAAGCGTCTGTATGTTGCTTTGTACCCTAGTGGGGTTGTCAACAATGAAGAAAGGAGGTATTTGATAGTTTCTCCTTATTAGCTGGTAATAGCTAATGCGCCCAGATATCACTGGGCGTTCCTAATTGGACCGAAAGCGGAAAAGGGTGTAGATACCCCCGGTGTTCGTTATCATGTGAAGAACCACCCTATCACCGGATGGACGTACGAAGAGAAGATTGTCAACGATGTCCGATCAACGAACACTTTACTCGCCCGTATTGTCATTGCAAAGGTGCAGAATGAACGGCGTCTGATTGAGCTTCTTCGCAATCTTTCCGTCGTCAACGGGGACCCAGACTGGAGATGTCGTACCTGGGTTGGGCAGGCTCTAGCAGGGATTGCCAAAGACGGAGAGTGCGTGGGTTCTTCTCAGCTAGATTGGGAGACCATTGAGGCGGTTTCAAGGCAATACGTTGCCCAGAAAACTGCTGCAGGGAGGTATACAAAAGCAGAGGACATGTTGAAACCTAAACCAACTTATGATTTGCTCGAAGGAAAGGAGACCGTCCCTTAAGGCAGGAAGAGTTACATTCAGCCGAACTCAGATTTCACCACTCGCCCCACCACTTGTTGCGAGTTCTTTCCATTTCCAGCTCTTCAGGATAGGCGTCAAGTAGGGTATGTAGAATGCCCTGCCATTCAGTTCTGGTCATGTTCCCAAACCATGCAGTTGTAAATTCCCAATAGGGAGGATACCACCCTGAGGACTCCCAATCAATAATCCCAACTACCTTGTCCCCAGAAATTAAGATGTTGAACGGGTTTAGATCGCAATGTGTGAAAACTGGGGACGGCCATCGACCCTCCTGCTTGGCAATCATGTTTCTGATGTCGTTGGCGTCTTTAAAGGTGACGTGGTCGCCTATCTGTGTTGCTTCAAGATTATGTCTCAGCCAGCGATGGAATTCTTGAGTCGTCTTGAAAGGCCCAAAGCGTGGGGTACCATGCGGGAGACGGGAGTCGTACAAGGAGCCACCAACGCAACTTTCCACTCCCGTACCAGGCGGAGGTTCCAAAGCTCGAAGCTCCTGGATCATGTCCTTTAGCTGCGAGAAGATCTTTTGAAGGGATTCCTTAGACAGGTTCTTCCAGGCACTCGCTAAATCTTCGCCTTGGATTCGTTCCATGATAACATAAGCTCGGTTCTTGTGGAGAAAGGAGCAATGAACTTTAGGAACGGGGATCGATGTATGTTCAGAGACATACTTCATTGTAGCGGCTTCGGTCAAATGGACTGAATACCCGGTTTTAAGAATTTTGTGTTTAGAGATTGGAACACAACGGCCATCCCGGTGAAAGAACTTGGCCGTGATGCGAAATGCTAAACGAGCTAAGGAACGTCGAATATATGTGTTGTTGATTGCGAGGTCTCCGCTTCCATCGTGCTGGGCTTCGTAGTAATTCGCAGGATTAATATAAGGGTCTGCCATCACAGGAGCGATGAAAGTTTGTGTAAAGAAGAGGAGCTTGCGGTTACGGTAAAGGGCTTGCGATTGAGTGAAAATTGGGTACAGATACGGCGCGTGGGATGGGAAATGAGCGTGATTAAGTGGGATTTGGGCAGCCAAAAGTGAGGAGATTTGAAGTGCAAGGTGCGGAGTCTGTATCCATGCTTGGGAGCGACAGGCGGCTGGAGAATAGCCGAAGGTTTGCCGGATCGCCCCCACTCATACCACATTCTGTGCAAATCACTTCACAGTATAAAACGTATCACTCCAGGACATTAGCTCTGCTTTCGCCATGGATCTGCACTGTGAAGCGTGCGTGCAAGCACCAGTGCAACCACAAACCAACAAAGTTCAAATGCAACTATGAGTAAGTTGACCTAAATAGATGTATGCCACAAAGGTCCCAACTATGTAATAGCAAGTACGTGGACTCCCACCTCCGGCCGTTCAAGTGCAAGAACACTACCTGCTCTGGCGCTCAGTTTTCTTCCACTACTTGCCTTCTGAGGCACGAGAGAAGCCCCACCTTTGCATCTTCCACGATTGCGAGCGTGCTGTGTCGGGAAATGGATTCCCCAGGCGTTACAACCTGTTCGATCACATGAAGCGAGTCCACAATTACACAACCCAGACCCTTCCATCTGAGGACGCTTCATCGGGTTCAGGAGCCAGTGCCAAAGAGGTACGCCGGAAGCGTAAAGCTCTCCATCAACTGGGAGGCCGGAAGCAGGTTCGCCTTGGATCATAGGCGAAAGCCCGGTGTATATATATCCACGCTCGGTCAACAGCGTAGCGTTCTCGCTGCGGAAAATCGGGTCGTAGGGCGTTAAGAGATAATACGGCTCAGCTATTGGAGGCAAAGACGAATCAGCCGCTGCAAACGTCCCTGTTGTCGTTTCTTAGTTGGCATTCACTCGAAGTGCTCGGCCGATGTAACGAATGCCCTGGTCCGACAAGACGTCGTTTTCCCTGCGCCAAACTTCCACAGTTTAGGGCCATTGTTCCTTGCTGTCCTTCCGGCGTGACAAGCGATGATTTATATTTGTATGCGTAGACTGGAGCGTTCGACGTTGCTTGGATTGTGGTGCCCGTGGGAATGGACTGTGGGAGCGTTTTCAGGACGGACGAGGCGGGCGGGGCGAGGCTAACTAACGTTAGTTAGCGAGCTACTTGCGGATGACGGCGGAGTTATACGCTGGGGGAGGAGTGCAGGTGCCGGATGCTGCTAGAGTCGCAGCCAGGCGAGGCGCTGGGCACGCGGAGCGAGAGTGCATTGTGTGTTGTTTGAGAATGTTGTTGTGTCGGCGCGTGCTGATTATCGCTGGCCACAACGCATTGGTCATGACGACGCGCTTAGAGGGACGACGCAAAGGATAGATGCAGAATAAGCAGCAATTCTCCATGAAGATCACGCGTCCACTAGTTCAGGGAAAATTCGAGTGTGGAGTGCGGATGCTTTAGGGATTAAAGGGAGTTCAGGATGGCAGGATGGAGGCATGGCGGAGCTCTCATCCGAGGATCGGTGCCAAGCCGGGGTTTCTGCGGCGCATCGTGTCCATCGGGAGAAATGATAAATCTACATCGACCTCAACCTCTCAACTTTGAAAGAACGGCTACTCAACAACATATCGCTGCCAAGCTTACATTGTGGCTAAAAGCCCTCGACCCTCTGATGTTTTGTGCTGTCATACACGCCCACTGCTTCCATCCTCTTTCCTGCCATCCAAGCCATCGCGAAACCATCGTGAATCCATGACAACAGAAACGTGGTCGACTATTCACTCAGTCTATGAACTTTCCCCCACAACGTTCAAGAAAAGCTCCCGTCCTAAGGAGAAATACTACGCCGTAAAGGGCGGGGATGCATTCTACAGAACACGACATTGGAAAACCGAGCGCATCCTCAACGAAGCTAGAGCGCTGCTCCTACTCGCTAAAACGAAAATCCCGGTTCCTAAGTTTATCCGATGTGGCGACAACGATGACGGCACCATGTTCCTGGAGATGAGTCGAGAAGACGGTGTCGAACTAAGTGAAGTGGGCAAGGCATGTCACATGTCAGGTACTGTGGGGCATAACTACGTTGGCGAATGCGAAAACTGCAAGGCCATTGCGCAGGCCAATGCGAAAGACTTCATCCAGACTATTCTGCTCCCCGAGCTCGCAAATTTAACTTCCGACACCACAGGACTGGACGGGTTTGTGATACCGCCGGCATGGATGCTGGAAACCGATACACGATCGAAGTGGGAGCCAGTGACGTTTTCGGACCCAGTACTCATATTCATCCATGGCGATTTGGGGCCCTCTAATCTGTTGATGGACCCGAAGACGCTAACAGTGAAGTGCGTGATTGATTGGGAAAATTCAGGATATTTTCATCCAGAATTCCAGAAATGGGAGGTCGATATGGGTCGCTATTATGCTCTGTATACTGAGAGGAATATACATCTTGAGCTTGCTAGTAGTATCACGCTCTGATCACGCTCCCCAGACTGGACCGGCGTCCATTAAGCTGGGTCCAACTCCATTTCAACTTCTTGGATGAGCAGGTGGCGGGTCAAGTAGGAAGAATTCAATCATGTATTCTGTAAGTAGCACAAGTCGCAATGAGAATATTCCTTCTAACTCTAAGTGACCTAGATGCCCATCCTAGGAATATAGCCGTCCTAGTACGGCGTGTTCCTAGGGCCGCTATATTCCCAGGACCTGGTTTACTTTATTCTCGATTCATTCCCGTCCCCGCACTTCTTTAATTCAGAATTGTTGTTCGCAAGTTTTCATCTCGTTCGTCGCGGGCGCGTCACCAAGGGTAGCCGAGATGTGACCAATTAGCGCACATAATGCGTCTCTTCGCTACGCACGGATCAATGGCACACTTTCGTGCCAGTTTGGTGCCAGTGTCGTGCCAGCATGCCACCTCGACCACGACTGCCGACTCATTACGACGCACCCGCACATAGCGCCATGACCCAAGCATGGGCCACCGTAATTGCGGAATGCAGGAGCAGAAGCCTCGTCGAGAGCGAATTCGAGCGCTTTATTTCGAATGGTATGAGGTGGACGGAGGGATTCTTTGCGTGCATATTTGGCCTCCCTGAGGGGAAGTTCAGGCAGAAGTATAAGAAGTATTACAAGCCAGAGGTCGACACGGAGGAGGCATACAGAACAGCATTCGACAAGTTATGCGATGGTCTACTTTCAATTCCGGAGGCACAAGCTGCGTATGCGGAGTGCCCGGAGTGGTTGAAAGAGAGGATTCCACACCAGCTTCGAAGGAAGAGTCGCCGCCAGATGCAGAGGCGGGAGAGGAATGCTAAAGAGAATGACAGCAACACGGAGACCCCGCCCGACACTGTTCAGACGGGAACCAAGAGGAAGGCGCCCCCCATTGACGACGACGAAGGTTCCATTCACCATGAGAATGCGGCCGCACTTTCTCTGTGTCCATCTTTTCGGCCTTCTTCAAATACACCTTCAACTGCGCACACTTCGTACGAATATCCATCCATCCTGCGAAAACGTTCTTCCCTCGATGAGGACACCATCAAGGCGCTCCGAGCCGCCGACCTGCAGGGGCTGCAACTTCTCCTCAGGCCTGAGGATGAACCTGTCCAGATGGTTTTCGCCCCTTTCCTCACAGCAATGCAATCCAACAGGCTTCTACTGTGGGATGGCGACCCAGAAACGTCTTCTTGGTCAGGACTAGATAAACCCAGACTCATCCGTGCCGAAAACTGGGGCATCCCGAAGGGCCTAAAAAGACTCTGCCTTGAAGCCACCAGGGACAGAGCAGTCAATGTGTATCGTCAAAGGGGTTTTGCAAACCATGCGGTCCCGAAAGAGAAGCAGCACTACAAGATTTCCACATGGTTCAAGGTGGATGATCCGGGACATGTTTTCTGGGCTCTCGACGTGCTCGTAAAAGACGGCAGTACGACCTTTCCGCTATCCCCGCCTGCAAGTCTCACACAACGCCAGATTGTGTATACACGAAACATTGAGTTTCTTCACAAGGCGAACATCACGCCGAAGTACACCTTTGTGGACACACATAATGGTGAGATCCCGTTCTTTTCTTATCGCTCGGCTCCACTATCTTGTATTGACTTCCGTATAGACAATGGCCTCCATGTACTGAGCATTTGCGGCAAACGGTGTACCAAGCTGTGGGTAATTCACCCTCCCACTTCTGAGAACATGAAAGCGTTCTACAGATACTACGGCCATGAAAATACGTTTGGCAAATTTGAGCCGTTGGCCAAGGGAGGACTTTGCTTCCTTCAATTCCCCCATGATGCGATCTATCTACCACCTGGAACGCTTCACACCATTTACACAATCGAGGGTGGGTGCCTGACGGGCACTACGTGGGCGAGCAACACCAGTCTCTTTGCCAGCGCCCAAATCTTCGAGCAAGACGTCCAGAAAGGGGTGCTCAATATGCTGGACAGTTTTCTGAACCTGGTCCGGAGCCTGCATTGCGCCGTTCAAGACACGTCCGACTCCAGCCGCGAGAACATGCAGCGAGCGATGGAGCTGATTTGTGAGCTTGACATGGACGAGGTGTGGGAACAGCTGAGGGCTCCGCCGAAGGAGGGACCGAAGAGGGGTGTGACAGCGAGGCAACTGTGGGATCTGCTCCAGGATGTGGGTAAGGAAATGCAAAGGCACGGTTTCGATGACATCACCTGTGGTAAATGCTCTGAAGGGATATTTGAGCATGTGAATGTTCCGGACCCACGGAAGACGCGGAGTACGAGGTCACGAAAGGGGTAAGAGGTCTTCAGGAAATCTATCTCTCAGTTACTTCATTCATGCTTTGAATTAGAATAAATAGAACGAGTATTTCGGTGCTTTATAACGTCGCCAACCTTGTCTCATGCCACATATCGTACATGAACTGAAGCACCTCCGCACAATCCGAGATATCCACGTCGAAGCAAGTGGGCGAACACCTTGATTACGCTAGCAGGGAGGACGGCAGACCCGCTCCGGCCATGATCTTGCGGAGATAGAGAGCTCTTGATGGTAACTTTACAAATGAAGAGGATCAGGAGAAGGCCTCTAGTCAGCACGTGACTTGCAAGCGAGCTCCAAACGGTTCACATAGCGGGTCAGGTCCGAGCAAGGGTCTTAGTAACATGATCTAGGACTAAAACGCATCCACAGCGGGAACCAGACACGGAAGCTAGACCAGGCATAGCCAAGGCGGCGCGGGAGCGGCGACTGTTCTTACAGTAACTTGGTGTTGTTGCTGTTCGCATTCAGCGCATCACGAGCCACATCTACGTCATTGGTTGCGAGGCTGTTGCTGAGTCAACCAGAGCGCCCAGCTTCTAAACCGAGATCAGTCTGCGCGACAGCCATCGTACAACTTCGCGATGCGGTGCAACATACGGCTATGTCTACGTCGCAGACTCGTCTAGCATCACTCCAACATACCACGCCGCCTTCGAGTTTCGCTGACCACCCTTTGACGCCTCCGCCGACGGACGAGAAGCCCTTCGCGCACGCCCAACGAGTTATCGAGCTTTTCGAAGCCATCCGAGCCGGGGGGCGCATCAAGCAAGACTCGTGGAGAGAGCTCCAGCTTGTACCAGGAGAGTACGATGAGATAGAGCGTCAGCTTGGCCGAGACGAGGCGCTGTCGGGATACGTAAAGGATAAGATACGGTGCGTGTGCTCAAGCGGGATAGAGATGGCGGCTAACGACAGAGATGAACAGGTATGATTACAACGGAGAAAGCCACCGGCCCGTCGTTCGCATGCCGACCGGAGTACATGAGCTCTTCATCGACGGGGTTGAGGACGCGATTCGATGTCAGCTAAAAACGATTCGTAGCGGATCGGACACAGCGGCCCGCTTCGTGCAGAAAGTGCGGCCAGCCCGATCGACAGAGATATATTTTCCAGTGGACAACGCTCCATCCAGCATGCAGTCGAAGTACGAGCCTGATGCTTCTTTCTGGCACGATGATGCGCAATACCCCGGTGTTATTATCGAAATCGCATACTCGCAGAAAAGGAAGAGTCTGGGCCGGCTAGCCGAAGACTATCATTTAGACTCGGACGCGAGCGTGCAAGTTGTTGTTGGCCTGGACATTGAATATGGGAAGAAGAGGTCGCAGAAGGCAACGTTGTCAGAGTGGCGAACCCGTATGGTCAGGACTACTGAGGGGAACGAGTTAAGAGTGGATCAGGAAATCGCGGATGAGGTATTTCCCAATCTAACCTAAGTTTCGTTTGTCTTTCGTTCCTGACATTTCTTCCTACGCCTTCCGTGACGAGCAAGGAAATCCTACGAATCATCCAGGTCTACGACTTCAACTCTCTGACTTTGCTTGTGAGGAACTCACAAAGGATACAATAAGTGGCGAAGGACAACACATAACCCTGTCCACTCAGAAGCTTTGCCAATGTCTTGCTACAGCAGAAGACAAGATTCGAGGGCAAAGAGCACTTGTCAGGCACACTATTCTCCCTGGAGTTAGGAAGCACAAGAGATCAGAAACACCTCCAGACAAGATGGCTTCTGATGACGAAGCGAAGTATGCTGACCAGGAGGAGAGGGCTATAGAGCGAACGGCAGACGATGACCCGGACTATGAAATGCATAAGCAGAAGCTCTTCGTTTAATAGAAGCTAAGTCTCTACTCGCAGTTCGCAACTCTCGTGTAAGAAGTCCCACTGTTCCAGTCCAATGACCGTTCCTAGAATATTGTGGTATCCAATTTAGCAATATAACTTCCGTATCTCTTCTTTGCCAGTAGCTACTTGTCCACGGGACCTCGGGGGTTGATTCGCCTGTGAGATAATGTATTCGCGAATCCAGCGCATATGCGAAGGACATGATCGCCGCTCAGGTCTATCACCCACGCGCCAAAATATGCAGAGTCTTTCCACCTTCGTATGTGCTTGCAACGACGGCGTTCTGCCAGTGACACTCAACCCACTTGCCGAAGCGCAGGCTTTAATCTTGGTATCATGCCATCATCTGCTGCTCCTCCTATGACACATCCGGCGCCGGGGTCGGCATCGACCGTTCTTATCGAGACCACCCTTTCGCTTGCGAGGGCGAAGCTCCTCAAAACTATCACCAATTACAATCGGATTGACTGCGATATTATGTAAGAACACTTCACATCTTCAACATTGGTTGCGGATACTTACATTGGAAACCTTCTGGCAAGTCCAAATCTATCGGATATTCTGAATAAGTCAGCAAGTACGCTCGCTCAAGATAGACAAATGTTTACCCTTAGTATCACCAGGGCGTGAAGCAGCGTTAGTGCTGCTCCGATCGCCTTGGCCAGCTCCAGTGTGACCGGAGCTCCTTGGCTCAGGAGTCTCAGCCTCGTTGTCGTGAGGAGTCTCAGCCTCGTTGTCGTGAGGAGCCTCAGCCTCGTTGTCGTGAGGAGCCTCAGCGTCGTTGTCGTGAGGAGCCTCAGCGTCGTTGTTGTGAGGAGCCGGAGCGTTGTTCTCGTGAGGAGCGTTGTTCTCGTGAGGAGCGTTGTTCTCGTGAGGAGCGTCGTTCTCGTGAGGAGCGTCGTTCTCGTGAGGAGCGTCGTTCTCGTGAGGAGCGTCGTTCTCGTGAGGAGCGTCGTCCTCTTGAATAAGTTTGGAAACAGACAGTGTTCTTCATGCCACGCCTTGACCGTGAATGATCCTCGCTGTACTATATTAGCCTCGGCGTTTGTATAGACGAAGGGAATGTTAGAGCGCTATCATACGCTTTGTTATATGCCGTCGACCAAAGAGAACATGCCCTTCCTCCATACGCGACTATAGTGAGAAGACCTCTGCTAGAAGGTCTGTGAGAGAAGGGGACGACTTGTCCCCGTGCAGGCAGTGGCTGGGTTGTAAGGTGGACATGAGTGATCCGACACCACACAATCCAAAGTTGAAGCGTGCTCGCACGGCACATGAGAATGGAAGAGCAAATGCCTCAAGGCCTTAACTCTGCCATACTCCCGAGGCCCGATGCCCGGCAGTTGCTGCTCGAGAGGTTGGTAAAGGTCGAAAATTAGCGGTTCATAGTCTAGAGGAAAGTGAAAAGATAGCTATGGAAGAGTGACTGGCCCGCAACAGAGCGGGGAGCACAAAGATAGTACGCGGTGAGGTTAGAATGGAGGATGAGTGGAGGGGATCGTGAGACGCGAGGCGATTGTGCACGTGCACGCCAAATCTAAACTTCCGAGGATTAACCAGTGAAGGGTGGATTCGTTACAGAATGTGCTCTTCAGGTCAGCGGAGCGATGAGCCTACCGATTAGCCATGTATCCTTGCAGCCATTGCCAGAGACGGCGAAGAAGGAAATAAAGAATCTTGCAACGTGGCTTGACCAGACATCTTTCGAACCTCGAGGAGATTTTGAGCAATGCAACGACGACGCCGGGCTGATACAATACGGGTCTCGATTTCTACAACTCTTTCCACTATCGGTACCAACGACTTCGTACTAGAAACGCTAAGAAAACTAACTTACCCAGCATCCAACCGAACGCGCCCTCCGATTCTTGAAGCCTGCGACTCTGCCCGTACCCTCCGGAGCGATAATACTTATACCAATCCAGATCATTTCTGGGGAGCCGAAAGTTTCCAATATCGAGGTGGAAGTCGGTACCTCCATACGCTTGGAAGCGAACACGGACGTGCGACCGTCGTTTTGCTGCCTCTCTATTCTTTGTAGAGAGTAGTCATGAAGTTGGGAAGCTGGATGGATTTATCCCATGTGTCATCATAGATCTCAGCATTGATGGCACCGTGCGATTCGTTCACACCAAGGAAATCGTCAGATATGTCTGCAATCCAGCTATTAGTATCCGAATTGGCGTTGGTACTCCGTTACCTTCCATACCTGCTTCGTCCGAATGATCAGCCTCATTACGTGTAAATGCCGACAGATTTTCGCCAACTGGAATCTGAATTGATTGAGCTTGCTGTGTCGCTTCCGAGAAGCCCTGACTGTGAGCTTCCCGAGTCCCGTTGTGTGGAAGTCGACCGTCTTTTCTGTCGTCGCTGCTCAGCGGAGGAGGGACATAGAACTCTGTCTGAGTTGAGTACAAGTTCTGATGATGCGCCGTCATTACTTACCATCCATCCTGGTTCCAAGTGTATTTGTCGTGCAGCTGCGCTTCGAGTTCGCATCATCATCAAATGGGTTTCCTCGTTTCTGAGCAACGGAAGTGCTTTGATTCCTGGCCTCATGTAATCCTATGTCCTGGTCAGCTGAGTTTCCTTAACGACAATGCCGCATACTTTGAACCAGGAAGGAAGTATCCGTATTGAACTTCTTTATTTTAGCAGTAAATCCCTGGGGCGCCGCCATTGCAGTTAATCGACTCCGTAAAACTTCTCGAAAATTCGTGTCGCGAACCACGCGGTCGACGTCCGGCTTTGTAAGTAAGCAGAGACGAGAAAGTTGCCCGCCAGTCCAGTCTTCGAAAGAGTCCCAGATACGCATAATAGATCTGATGTTATCTTCTACTCGGTCATGCCTGAATCGAGGAGCTGCATCCTCTAATCGCAAGAGGATTGCATGGATCTCGAAGGCGCTCTCCAACACTTTCTGGGCATCTTCCAAAGCTTGACGACATGACTTCAATTCAGTTGTAGAGTGAGCTGCGACCTGGTTGAGGTTTCGAAGAGTTGTAGGCGTTTCTGATCCATTTGGTGTCCAGGTTATGTTCATGGCGACGGACTGAATGGGGGAGTTGTTGGGGAATGTCGGTGAGCCGACCAGCCAGCCAGCCAGGTCGGCTGGCCGGTCGGCGGATCGGTGACAAGAACACACGCATCACTTCTTGGCATTGAGCGCACAGATAATTAGTTGATTTTTATTTCGGGACCGAACATCATTCGCTGCTGAGGCGTAATTTACGAGACCTTTTTCTTCGTAATGTGCAGAGTTTCCAAAAGAAGCATTAATCCAATATCTCGACTTGAGGGGAGAGGGATGGTATCGTATTTGGGGGTCTAAAACTGTCATTGCCAATGTGTGTCAGCTAGTTAGGTAGCTGAAGCGCGCCTTAACACACGGGATCGGAATTGGTTGAGTTTGGCGCAATCCTATATAGCCAGCCAGCCGGCCCACTTGGCTGGCTGGCTGGCTGACTAGCCGAAGGTACCGGAAAGCGAAAGGAGTATTCTGGGTACCACTTCGTCATTCCCCATTCCTTTTCCACTCTACCGTCTTTTCCTAAATCTCCTACACGTACGCGCCGCTCAAGTACTGAACCCACGACCACCCACGACCACGATGGTCATAGTTCCGGTCGCCAAGACAGGCGAGGCGGCGCCTCCTGTTCCTCCGGGGACGACGCAACCGCTACTGGCGGGGCCCAGGGAGAACGAAGGGGCTGAAGAGGAGGAGAACGCATCACTCGTCACCCGTCCAAAGTACCCATGTACTGTTTGCGAGGAGGTTTTCGAATCCAAATCAAGTTGGCGGTGTCATGAGTCGGGCCAACATTTTCAATCCGAGAGTTGGATATGCCTCCCTTGTTCCAAGAGGGGCTCCCCGGCGTGGGCGTATCCCAAAGCCTCCCAATTTGAGGAACATCTTGCTAGGAATCATTCTGATCTCTCATTCGACATTCAAAAAGGCCATCTCACCAGCAAATTCGGTCACAACTTCTGGTGCGGGATCTGTGCCGATATCATTCCTAAGCAACAAAAGCGAGACAAGGGAGAGGACGAGCGACTAGCTCACATCAAAGACCACTGGACTACGGGATGCACTGTTGCTCACTGGAAGAAGCTAAGTCCAGTGAAGCCCTCCCTGGTTGGCCCCCCAGCCGATCTCCCCATGAGCAGGCTGGACGTCAGGGAAGAGCTCGAGGTCGAAGCTTTCCCTGCGGCTCTTGACAGGCAAGGATCTCACCATATCAAATAAGCAGAAGCCGCTAATGAATCTGCAGCAATGTCAAAGCGCCATGGACGGTAGTTGTCGGAGCAGAACGTCTTTACGTGCAGCACGAATCATTTCTCTCCATCCCCCACGGCCTTCGAGACTATATAGGGCGGAAATTTTGGCGAGCTGAGAAAGGCGAATTCCATTGCGACAAGGAAGAATACCAGGCAATGTTTCGCTTCTTGCTAAGGACGAGACACGCGCTGACGGATCACAAGACATGCTCTCACATGTACCGCATTGCCACTGCATACAAGTGGCCAGACATGATAAAAAAGAGTCGCCAAATAATTATGTCTAGCCACGCTGTTACTAAGAAGGAGCTCGACGATATCTCTTTATATGCCCTTGAAGTACATGACACTGAGTTATATAACTTCTGGGCGTCAAAGCAAGGGACACTTGGCGAGCTCTTAAGGATTCCCGAGGAAACCAGAGAAGAATCGAACGGGCAAGGTCAGTCGAGCATTCTTGTAGATTAAAAAGGTAGTCAAGATTGCATATGCCGTAGCCTTGAAAATTTAAAATTTTTTTTTTTTTTTTGGAGGGGGGTTCCCGCTATTAAGACTTACATAGCCTCAGCCCTGTCGTCTCTGGTTGAAGTCCTTTACTTCTAATTTTGGCTGTTCTGCGTATATGCGGGCTCGACCCCTTACTTTTATCCGTGTTGAATCAATTCTCATTTACGTCGGGCGAGGATTGACGTGTCCTGCGAAAAGGACACTCAGACTTGCCGAAACACACCCCACAGCCAACTTAGGGGTGAAGGGGTGCTGTGGCATCCGGTATGCTGACATGTCTATATCATGGCTGCCGTCTCCTCCTAATCACTTTCACAACTGTGATCAGCATGCTCTTCTCCTTTTTCGTGGCCGGTGATGATGTTCAGGCACGGCGGTGTTGCTAAATGTGCCACTGGCGACCCGGCAATCGAGCTTCTAAACGAGATGTCAGCCCTCAGACTCACCGCAACGATTGCATTTTGCATTTTTGTGGTTCCAAGTTCTTCGATTTAGCTATTGGACATTTTCAGTAGCAAGGCTGCTCCCCTTCGTCGGTATTTACATCGTCAGCGAAATTGCAGACCGATGGTGGTCACGGCAAGGTGTTTGGCGGATACAAAGGAGGCCGAGGGCGCTGTTGCCTAACACTTTGTAGGAAAGCTGATGCATGGAGACGAGCGGAAGAGGATGATATAGTACTGTACATAGGACACTCTTTTTTAATAGAATGGACGTAGAGTGGGAGAGTGTCTGAGAACCTCCACTTCGGCAGGGTGATGCCCCACTTCATCATGGTCTTGAGCACCAGAACATGATCATCATTTGACCGGTTTCTTCGACTTTCTCTACTTTCTACCTTAAAAGCAAATGGTCACAAGCGGAGATGAAAGAAGCATCGTTAAGATACTGGTTGGAAAATGCTGCGGGATATAACTGATCTTAATAGGTGACTAAGCCTCAGGTCGCTGTGACGCGCAATACATGACGTCGGGAGATGGAACAACCCTGAGTCCGACACGGCAGTATGCAAATCCTTATGGTGTTCCGCCTCCCCTGTGTGATCTCTCAGGCTTGTTATCATCGGGATGATCGTCCGCATCTCTGTCCTCCTCCCAACACTGTACCCACCCTCCCAGCCTTTTTGGGGGCCCCGGGCGGGTAGGGTTGGCCCTGTGAAAATCGCGGAGCTTGTGTGGGCTATTTTTGAAGTTGGATGCGTCGTACCACTCCGGGTCGTCCTCATAGCCAAGCCATTTGGCACGGTACTGTAGCTTTCTGTGATAGACGCGGGCTTCGAGGATCCGCTCTACTTCGTATTCATCGTCGTCTGCACGGCCGCGATTGCGCTTCTGCTTCTGTCTGTGCGAGCGATGGGGGCGTGGGGTTGACTTGGGTTGCTTGTTGCTTCCAAGATGGAGGCCGTGATCAGCGTTTTCTTCGCTGCTGTCGTCGCTGCTATCATCACTATAGAATATATTGATATCGTAACCGCTGTATTGCGCTGCTGAAAGAGGTTTTGGGGCCGAAGGACGGCTGGAGAGCGGCCTGCCGCGGAAGGGGGATGGCTTTCGCTGCCTCGCTGAGTGTGCGGCGTGCTTAGGCCGCTGCTTCGATGTCGTATTCGACATTGGACAGTGCCGCTTGGCTGGCGGTGAGCGTTTCCGCTTGCGGGTTGGGTTATTGTCGCTGTCGTAGTCATCGCCATCGGTTCCGCCGCTGCTGCTGCTCGTGTTTTCAAGTGTAGGAAATTTGCCTTGTTACTATTAGATAGAACGAACACACTTGCAATGGCGTATACTCACCCTGCCTCTTCGCCTTCATCTGCATCGGTCGCTGCGGCTGATGTGTTGTAGCTTGCAGGACAGTGTGGCCACCGGCCTCTTGCGTTGACCGTTCGATATCCGTCATCAGCGATCGGTCGGCGAAACGCATGGCTTTCTTCTCCTTGCCATCGCAGCTCGAGCGGGATAGTGAGTGGTCTACAGTTGGCTGCGTTGGCATGAGTTCGCGACGCGGGAGCCCACTAGCCCGAGGCTCCGGTCCCTCAACGGCCTCTGAGTAGATAGGAGCCTCCATGCCTGTAGGACACTTTCTACCGTGACACTCCGGGGTTGAGATACCCGAGACTTCAAGCGAATCGTCAACCTGCGCACCTATATCGTCTTCCTGCGGGCAGTTCTCTCCGTCGGTATCGGTATCTGATTCGGGCTGACTGTCTTCGATGACGACCGCATTCTCTACGCAATGTCAGAAATAGAATGCGTAAGCCCGTATCCTGATTGCGCGTGGGACACTTACCTTGACTGGTACCCTCAGAACGAGCAGGCTGGTTTGAGCTCTCATCCCTTGTGTCTTCTAGAGAAGTTCGCATTGAGACGCTTTGCTCCAACCCCACGCTTTCACGTTCGTTTTGGGTGGAGAGATCGTCGTCACTGCTAACACCACTTCCTCCAGCTCCAACACCGCCGATTTCACAGTTAACTTCGCTGTCTGCGTCCGTGTTAGTCATCATACAACGCCAGCTTGAACAAAATATTGCTTTGTCGGCTGTAGCGAAGCCTACCTAAGCATGTCAAATCCACAACTTCAGCTCTACGGGACGTGGGCGCCAGAACCCCTCTATCCTTCGGTTTCGTGTTCGATCCTAGCCCGATCGCCAGAATCTCGTCCATGTCATGCCATTCATCTGCGCTAGACGAGGCATTCTTCGGGGGATAACGTCGAGAGGGTGGCTTTGCCTTGGCGGGGGCATTATAGGGTATGAACTGAGAGTGCAGATGTGTTGGAGGGAGGCGGAAAGTATTAAAGGACGATGCCATGGCGGCTGCTGCTGTCACTGCCAGCTAGAACGAGTCCTGGTGGTGCGAGAAGAGCGAAAATGGAGAGGTTTAAGTAGGCGAAGGTTCCACGCTCGAGAAACCATCACCGGCACCGCTTCCACCAGTATCCGTCAGCTAGAAAGGGGGATTGTGACGCCACCTCCGTTGGAGGCAAGGATGTGCTACCGGAAACGTCTCCCTCTCCAGAATCCGCCCGATAGTCTCAGGTCCTCGCAGGTATCCTTTGCGTATGACGCGCGCCTCGTCAGCTAGACAGGGACTGAATGACACCAAAACCTAGCGGCCTCTCCGATTGACATACGATTCTCTGATCGTCGGCAAATCCGAGACCAAGCTTAGACTCAAACCCACGCCGGTGCGTCTCCGAAACGGCCGCGTATCGCTCTCCTAAGCAGCATAGATGGCTTCATCGTATCAAGAGTCGGCCTTGCTCATCTGGCGATTGGCTCGCAAGCGGTCGTTACAAACTGGTCGTGCGCGTCTTTCAGCTGTCCAAGGATCCATATTACTTTGAACAAAACCACCGATCGCTAGCTTCTTCTTTGATCGTCAACCACCCTCTTACGTAGGATGGGTCCGTGCCGGATAACGCATGAATGCGCAATTCTCGCCGACGGTGCCTTGTGCGGTCGGGTGATTGGCCTGTGGGGCTTCGTTCACCTCTTGCGGCACACCCGAGGCCATCTCCGAGCTGTCAGCTGCCGGATTCCAGGCATCAGTCCCCTGCTGGTTGCGTTGCGATGTTACAGCAACGCCGTATGCCTCATGCGAGGCGGAGCATCCTGCTGGAACCATGGCGCTGACGTGGACGCCAGGACGGCCCAAATTAATGTGTCATGCGGGTGAATGGCCGCATCACCGCTAAGAGCTGGAGCCAGGAGCGGGGACACGGTAACTAAGTGAAGGATTGGTCCAGCGTATTCGACCGAAGTAGGGGGGCGCAATATAGGCGTATCGGAGCTAAGACAATGGCGTGAGAGCTACGCATTCGTTCGCCGAAAACGGGAATAAGACGGTGCGCAGTGAATGCCATCGGCGAGTCCGGAGCAGGGGAAGGGGGGTTTACAGGACCGCACATGCTGGTACGGCTATGCGACGGGTAGCGAGCTTCGCCCTTCAACCGCAGCTGCCACTGACGCGATGCGAGCGAGCATCTTGCGAGAGAAGAGGGAGAGCTTGCAATGGAGAAAGGCGAGAGGCGAGTGCGCGAGAGCGTGAGAGTGGAAAGTGAGGGGGGAGGGGCCGCTAACCGCGTGCAAATGCGAGCTGAGAATCAGCTTCAGCAGCTCCAATCGCCCGGGGCACGAAAAGCTGGACGGCGCAGTCCGAATAGGGGTGAAATAACAGGGACGAGGATATAGGGCGGTGGTCGGCGGCGGTGGGCGGCAGCGACGGTGGATTCGAAAAATGCCTCACAAGGGATTCGCTGAGGCCCAATGAGAGAAGTTGGCGCAGGCGAGGGGGTTGGCGGACGGAGGGAGGAGAGTAGAGGGAAAAGGGTGGAGGGAGGGAGGGAAAATGACGGCGGAGGGAGGGCCTTTTTATGGTGGACGTCGAGGTCGATTGCCGGTTCGGGCGTAGCACGAAAGTCGTGAGCGAGGCCCGGATTGCCCGAATAGGAAGCCTCTATTTCCTGATGCAGGCTTGCCGTCTAATTGTTTACTAAAATACTACTAACTTTATATACTTTTAGATTAATTTCTTCTACCTAGTATAGAAGCGCTAGCTTCTAATAGACTAATAGGTAGAAAAGCTTTATAAAAAGCTTCTAGTAAACCTATATATATAGATAGATATCTACTAATATTAGTATACTAATAATTATAATTAATATATAGATTTTACTTAAAACCTTACTAGAAAGCTTATCTAAGAAGAAGGTTACGTATCTAAAAAGATTAAAAAGCGTAATATGCTTATATTAACGCTATATTATACGCTTATAGCTTTTCTAGATATTCTACTAACCTTAGATAAAGCTCTAGTAATTAGAAAACTAGTTATCTACTTCTAATATTAGTAATCTAGCTATATAAGCTATAATTATCTAAACGCTTCTACTATATAGAAAGTTATTAAGAATATTAGTCTAGAGAAAAAGTTTATAAAGCCTATAGAGCTATAAATATCTAAGAATAATACGTTAGAATATAAATCTAATAATTTAGAAAAAGTCTAGCTCTAGAAGAGGTCTTCTTTCTAGAGCTATTTACTAAAGTAATAAATTTATATAAAAAGCTATTTAGTAGTTTTATATTTACTCTACTCTACTAAATATCTATAAATAGTCTTATAATTAAGCTTAGAAACTTAATTAATACTAGAGTAGGTAGTTATATTCTAGTATACCTAAAGTACCTTTAGACTTTTAGAAAAAACCTTTATATTAAGCTATTATATATAGAACCTATCTCTTTTACTAGATATAATAAATAATCTAATAGCTAGATAGATAAATACTTTAAAGCTAATTTAGTACTAGAAAGCTACTAAATACGTATCTACTTTATATATTATAATACTAGTTATAGTTTAGAAGTTATACTACTTTTAAAGTTATATTAAAATAATATAAACTTAGTTTATATAAGTAGAAGTATTCTTAATTACGTAGCAAGGTATAAGTAGAGTAATTACAATCGGGTTTACAGAACGCTGGCGAAACTTCGGTTCCTAATTTAGACGAAAAAATTACCCGATTTAAATTAGCAGAATTCCTTAATTTAGACAAAAAAATTACCTAATTAGGGACTCCGACGTTCTGCTAAAAAGTGATCGGGTGCGATTAGAATTGGGTGCGATCGGATACAATTAATTAGCTAATCAGCTAGCTAGCCAGCCAGCCAGCTAGCCAGCCCGCGCGCGCCCACCCATAACCACGCCCTACGCCGCGCTCGCTTGGCTTTATATGGCCGTCGCATATATTTCTAAGCGATCCTAGCGCAACAGGCAGTAATAATACAGCGCTAGTAGGCGTTGCAGGTGTGCCTGCGGGCCTAGAGTTATCTAGGAGTAACTCGCGGAGCAACTACAACTAGATACACTAGGTGCGCCCGGCCGCAGCTTTATTAGCCGCGTGCTTGCTTAATTTTGTATAGCTATTGTATATATTTGTAAGTAATCCTTACGTAATATATAGTAATAATATCGCGATTTCTACGCCTTACAGCTATTATAGAGCTGCCTGCAGCTAGCTTTCTAAAGTTTTAATATTTCTTGCTAAGAGCACTAGCGAAAGCTTACCCGTATAGACTTAGCGCCTTTCTAATTAGGTATAGCTCTCTCTTTCGTCTTATATTAGGCGACTCGCTACGCCTTCTAATTATTTATAAATAATTAGCTCTATATATTATTAAATTATAATACTATATAAGAAAATTAATAGTATAATATACTTTATAAATAAACTCTTTATATAGATAAACTTTTTAAAAATACTAAGCCTTTACTAAAAAGCTACTATCTTATTTAGATTTTTCTAACTCTAAGCTACTTAAGATAAATCTAGATAAGCTATCTAACTTATCTATATTATCTTTAACTATCTAGTATATTTATATATTATACTCTAGCTTACTATAGCGTCTATAGCGTTACTAAGCTAGCTAGCTATTATATACTACTATCTCTTTATACTACTTTTTACTTTTATTTTAATCTATAGCCTTTCTTTAAGTAACTAGCTATAAGCTAGCTTTAATTATAAAAGTATTTTCTTTCTAAATTTACTTTTTTTTATATAAATTATACTTCTTTTTCTATATATTAGCTACTTAAAGCTAGATAACTTTAGACTTTATAAGTACTAGCTAATACGCTATTAGCTTATTATCTTTCTTAAGCTAATTAAGTAACTTAATAATATAAGTTAGTAATAAATTAAGATACTATATAATCTTTAATTAAATTAGAGTTAATTAGAATCTTACTTTAATAAGATTACTAGATATTTTATACTTCTATATAGTAGTATTAGTAGTAGAAAGTATTAGTATACGTAATTAAACTTTAAGCTTTAATACTACTAAATCTAGGTTAAATAGAACTAAGCTAGTATTTTTAAATTCTACTCTAATATTATTATTTATAATTAATACGTAAAAAGCTATATAAAATATAGATAGAAACTTAGTTTTTATAATATAGTTAATATAGCTATATATTAGAATATTAACTTAGTAGCTATATACTATCTTTAATAGTAAGAAGTAGCTAATATTAAGTAGCTATAGAAAGTATAATAAATATACTAGTATATAGAGAACTATATTTTTATTCTTCTTATAGTACTACTAGAATTTAATAGAGCTATAGCTTTTATAGCTATCTAAAATTAGTAAGTAATATATATCTATAACGTAACTCTTAGTATAGAGAAATTTATCTAAAACGTAAGCTTTAAGAATATTCTAAGAGAAGAGACTAAGAGATCTATGCTCTTAAGAAATAACCTAGATAATAAGAAAGTTAAGATTTTATACTAATAGCTTGCTTAATTTACGCTCTAGCTCTTTAACCTTAACTTTAGCTAGATTAGTAGTCTACTCTTTAAGTTAACCTATACGCGGCGGCTGCTTATAGTAATAGTCTATAAGATTATTCGCCTTAAGAGAGTTAACGTTCTTAGTATTACTATACTCTTCTCGCCCTCTTACCTTCTCTCTTTCTAATACTAAGAATAACTAGGTCTACGTAGTAAAGAATTTTTAATAACTAAGAAGTATTTTAACTACATTGTTAAGTAATACTAGTAGTAGCTTCTTAGATAGCTAAATTTAGTTAAGAATAAAGACGATACCTAATAGAAATATATCTTCTTTAGAGTTCTAAAGTTCTTAACTAATTATTATATTTAGCTAGAGTATAATAAAGAACTATTTAAGCTTATCTATAATAATCTTAGCCTAGTAAATATACTTATTAATAGTAGAGAGAAGCTAAAAATTACTAGAGTTATTAATTTTAAGTAGTTATATACTAGCCTAGCTTAGCTACTTAGTACTATACTCTAGTAGCTTCTCTAGAAAAGGCTAGAACTCTAGAACTTTACCTCTAACATAAGAGCTTAGTTTCTTAGACACTTAGACTTATTTAAGCGCGTTCTAGAAGAAGAAGAGAAGTACACGCTAGAGTACTAGAGTAAGAAGCTTTTAAAGTTAGTTAAGTAATCTAAAACTAAGAGAATAATATAGTACTATATAGTTCTATAGAGATTCTTCTATAGTTCTAGTAGCTTACTCTAAAAGTAGCTAAAAGACTATACTCTAGACTAGAACTTGCTTACTATAGAAATTTCTAAGAAGAATATTTAGTTCTTTATTACTACTAAGATAGAGTACTTAAAGCTATATAATAAGTAGCTAAAAAAGATAGAGATTATATATAATAAGATGCTAGCTAGAAAGTAGTCTATTTAAGAGTTTATTAATAAGGTTAAAGCTCTATACAAACATGCTATAGAGATTTCTAAGAAGAGTATTAGGTCTTCTATTACTATAGAGATAGTATACTTAAAGCGACACAATAGAGTAGCTAAAAAAGATAGAGACTACCTATAATAAGATATTAGCTAAAAGGTAATAGGTTAGGCTAGCCGTAGTAGATAGTAATAGTAGCAAGATAGGTAAAGCGCTTATACTATAATAGAGGCTAGGCGAAGAAGAGGTTGCTATATAAACGTAAAAGAGTAGCGTATCTATAATACTCTATATACTCTAATAATCTAAATAAATAGATACTAATTCTCTTAGAAAGGTTAGTAGAAGAATACTAGATACTATTAGTGCGTAATAAGATAAGAATAGGCGTAGTCTATTACTACCTTTCTATCTTAAGTAGTAGTAAACTTTTTGTATACTCTCTTCTAGGCGCTTCTAGCTTTATCTCTACTTTTATCTTCTTATTTCTTCGCGGGTATAATAAACGCCTTAGTCTATCTAGCTTAGCTAGGCGTCTAATACTTATATTAATTGTCTATACAAGTAGTAAGTCTCTATTTATACCTTAGTAGTATTTCTACTAGTTATTATTAGACTATCTATTAGATTTTTCTTACTATATAAAGATATTATTAGCCTTAGTAGATAAGCCTCTATAATAAGAAGCCTACTAAGACTACTACTCTTGCTAGTATCTACGCTTAGTTTAACTAGTAATAAGAGAGAATAAACTCTATATTAACTATTCTAGTACCTACTACTATTAATAGCTACTTATAGAATAAGTTATAGAGCTATATTTATAAACGTAAATTATAGATTATATTCTAATAGCTTTAACTACCTAATAACTTCTACTACTACTAAGAGCTAATTACTATAAACCTCTTTAAATAGATAATAGTAGTAGAGAACCTTATATATAGAGATATCTTAATTAATAATCTTATAATTAATAAGAATAATAATAATCTCTTCTAGTCTTTATTCTTAATTAACCTAGACCTTACTATTAGAGAGTAATAAGAAGGCGCCTCTAGAGTAAAGAGTAAGACTAGCCTAGAGACGTAAAAGTTTTATACCTTTAGATACTATGTTATGTTATATTCGCGCTATATATTTAATAGTAGACTCTTTAGTTCTAGAGCGCTTAAGAGGTATAAAGAAGGCTAGATAGTATAATAGTATAGAATAGTAGGTAATAGGTAGTAGAGTTGTCTAGTAACTCTATAGAGCTAGTAATACTAACGTATTCTAATAGCGTAGAGTAAGTAGTTAGTAGTAGATAGCGTATCTATCTAGATATATTAGTAATACGTAAAATATAGATATATACTTATCTTATTCTACTTTAGGCCTTATAAAGCTCTATCTAATACGTTTAGTATTTATACGCTATACTAGATTCTTACTAACTTAGCTAGCGTGCGAAGGTATATAACTAAGAGAATAGAATACTATAGTCTACTATAGGCTACCGCGCTAAGTATTACGTAGCCTAGTATAACTTAAAGAACATATTATTACCTATATTTACTATTCTCTAGTAATAATATTGTCTTCTCTTCTACGCTATCTCTAGTTTCTATACTACTCGTACTAATACGTAGTAAATTTAAGATATTAGACTATAATAAGATAATTAATAATTAATCTAGAAAGAAAGTTAATAATACTATAGATATAGATACTAGCTATATAACTATTATAGCTAAGACTAGCGCGTCTTTAAAGAGGCGACGCGAAGAGAATAGAAGAAGATAAGAGAAAAAGAATACTAAGAAGAAGATAGAGAAGAAGAATATCTTAAAGAGAGTAAGTATTCTTAAACGCGTTCTAGCCTAACTTTATAAGTTCTTAGATACTAACTATTAGAATAGGCTACTAGTAAAAGCAGCTTAACTACTACCTAAGCGTAATAGCGCTCTCTATAAGTAAGTAAGAGTAACTACTAGTAGTTCTTACCTACTAATTTAGAGAGATTAGCTAAGCTAGATAGATATTTACTATAGTTATTACTAGCTCTATTTTCTCTATATATTCTATAACACTCTTAATAGCGTAGAGAAGCTTCTAGAGTTCTCTTTACTATTAAAGAAGTATAGTAATTCTAGTTTTTCCCTCTACTTTTACTTCTAGGCTTTAGTATTACGCTAATATAGTTCTTTTCTAGTACCTAGCTACCTATAGAAAGAAAATATAAGAAAATTTTAGAATAGCTCTTTTTTTTTTTTAGCTCTTGCTCTTACTATACGCTACTCTCTTCTTTAAGAGTAAGTTAGAACTTATAATAAGAGGCGTGTATTAGAGGTATAGATATTCTAATACCTAGTAGAGTACTCTTAATTAGCTTACTTAGATAGCTTTATACTATTCTTTTTCTACTTTTATATTCTATACTCTACTCTCTTCTTGCTTAGTATAAATGCGCACGCCTTCTCTAAAACCTCTCTACTCTCTTTCTAGCGTTAGAGCTTACTCTTATACCTTCTTTTACTATACTCTCTTCTACTATACCTCTCTTCTACTATACTACCTTTTATTATACTACCTTTTATTATACTACCTTCTATTATACTACCTTTTATTATACTACCTTCTATTATACTACCTTTTGTTACATCTATAGAGTTAAACTAACTAACTCTAAACTATATAAGAAAGTAGCTTCTAGTATTATAGATAGTAACTATAGCCTTAAGATAGCTAAGTATTAAAGAATAAGATAGTAGTTATATCTTCTATAGTAGCGTAAGAAGCGTATTCTAGAGTAGGTAGTATAATTCTATTTATAGAAGATATCTTATAAGCTTAAAGAAGATTTGTAATATAGTTTATATAACTTTTATTAAAAGTTAGTTTTTACTAGTAGTAAGGCCTAGATAATCTAGTTTTCTATTAATAGTAGAACTAGTATAGCGTACGCTAATAAGAAGGTTACTAGTAAGGTAGTAGTATTAAAGCTTATTCGCAAGTAAACTAATATCTCTATACCTAAAGTTAAGGCCTAGAGCCTTAGTTACTATAATCTACTTAGTCTAGGCCTCTTTATTATATCTAAGTTTGTTTCTAGCCTAAAACTTAGTAATATTCTAGCTATAGCTAAACCTAGAACTAATCTTCTAAAAGAAAACGTAGGTAATAATAAACTTAAAGTTATCTATAAGTAGTTTACCTAGTTTCTTCTCTAGCTCTTTAAGCTTAATTTTCTCTAGATTAGTAGCCTACCTATAGAGTTAACCTATTTATAGCTACTAATGCTAAAGGTATATAAGATTATTTACTTAGAAGAGGTTAATATTTTTAGTATAGTTCTTTTTTACCTTCTATTTATAGTCTTACGTTCTCTCTAACTACTAATATAATTTTATCTAGACTAATAAAGTAATAGCTTTTTAATAATAGCTAAGTATTTCTATTACGTTATTAAATAGAACTAGTAATAGCTTATTAGGTAGAAGAATATAACTTTTAGTAAATAGAACGCTAAGAAGAAGTACGTCTTTATTATAGTTCTAAAGTTACTAGTTAACTATTACGTCTAGCTAGAATACTAGATAGGTCTATTTAAGCTTATCTATAATAACTTTAGGCTATTAAATATTATTATTAATAATACTAAAGACCTAAGAATTATTACTATTATTAATCTAGAATAGTTATATATTAGTCTAGTCTAGCTACTTAGTATAGTACTATAGTAGCTTCTCTAGAAGTAGCTCTATAACTAGAGCGTCTTAGCTAATAGAAGAGTAAGGTTTCTTAAGCATCTAGATATATTTAAACAGATTCTAGAGAAGAAAGAGAAGAAAGTATTACTAGTAGGTCTAGGCGAGAGCCTCTTAGCTCTAGTATAGTAATCTAAGAAGTAGAGCACTATATAGTTCTATATAGTTCTTTAAAGCTTCTTTATTAACTCTAATAGCTTTCTTTACGCGTAGCTACGTAATAAAACTCTAGATTAGAATAAGCTTACTACTATAATTTCTAAGTAGAATATTTAATTCTTTATAGTAGAAAAGGTAGCGTAACGTAAAAAGTATAATAATATAAAAAAATAGACTAAAGCTATACGTAATAATATAAAAGTAGAAAAGATAACTATTATAGATCTTATTAATAAGATTAAGATATAATTTTAGACTCTAAACCTCTAGCTTCTATAACTATTAACCTTAGAGAGTCTAGCCTCTAGGTATAGCGTCTAATTCTCTTATTTTTAGAGAAGAAAGAATACTATCTACTATATACTAAGAGGTAATTCTAAGAGTATATAGATACTAAGTAGACGTTTTCTAGCAAGTAGCTATTATAAGGTTCTAGAGTTATATTCTAGAATTTATTAAATTATTACTATATTAGTCTTCTTCTACTAACCTTTTATAACTAACTTTTTTCTTTTAGTCTAGTATTATTACTATATATAGCCTTAACAGCTACTAAATAAAATCTAGATAGTAAATAATAGTAATAGGCTCTATAACTAACTCTCTTTCTTTTATATACTCTCTTTCTATATATATTAACGCTATACGCCTAATATTTTCGCGTAATCTTTAACTATAACGTGTAATTATAATCTATAACTATGCTAGTAACTATAACCTTACTACTTCTATATCTAATACGCTACACTATTAAGTTAGAAGGCTTCTAGTAGTTAGCTTCTTATAGCTAATTCTATTTCGCTCTAGTAACTAATTAACGTAATTAGAATATATCTTCTTACCTACTATCTAATTCTTATTTTTAATAAATCTATAAGAAAGCCCTCTATCTATAGTAAAATAGTAAACTAAGTAGTTACTTCTCTTAAAGCGTAGTTCTACTATCTATAAGATAGACTATAAGGTAGACGCTATAGTTAACTAGATACTATACTATAGTAGGTAAGAAGCTTATTATAGTTAGGTGTAGAGAGGTTTAGCTAGTATAGTTCTACGTATTTAGGTTTACTCTCTTCTTTCTAGGCAAGCTAGACTTTAACCTACTTAAGATTTCTATTAATAATAGCCTAGTAGAGATAGGCTATATTACCTACGTAGACTATAGTAGTCTAGTTATTTACTATTAGAGAGTTAAATAACCTAATCTACTAGTAGTCTAGGTTATTCTTTATAAAGGTTAGAGAGCTAAATATAATTACCTTCTTTTTAGCTACCTCTTACTTCTTATTTATCTTAGCCTATAGGTAGAAGCTATAGTAGTTATAGATTACGTTCTTAACTCTCTTAAAGAAGGCTAGGTGCTAGTAAAGGTATACGCGTCTATTATTAGGCTAGTTCTACTTAGCGTTAAGTAGTAGATTACGCGTATAGTAGAGCTTCTTAATCTACTTAGCGTTAAACTAGAGGCTATATAGCGTAGCGCCTATAGAAGAAAGTTTATAAAAAGAGCGTGTAGTTATAGAATATAGTAATTTTTAGAGGCGCCTTAGAGTAGTTAGCGTTCTAGAACGTTAGAGCTAGTCTCTTAATCTTCTTTAGGTTACTAGCCTACGCGGCCTTAAACCTATTTTAACGTTAGTAGTTTCTAGTAAAAAAAGATAAAAAAAAAAGAATAAGAGTAGAAAGATATAAAAAGAGAGTAAGTCTATATATAGATTAATATACGCCTGTCTTATTTATTACTTTAAGTTCTTCTAGCCTTTCTAGAGAATTTCTCTTATTTAAGAGTAGAGCTTCTTATCTTTCTATTTCTAGAGCTTATTCTTAGAAAAAATAATCTTTTATAGCTAATTTAATAATAGAATAAGTAGTTTATAGTATAGCGTAAAGTTATTAATAATAGTCTTTATAAAAATTACCTTCTTTACTATAACGCTAAGTTTTATTCTAGCTAACTTCTCTATATTAACGTAATTCTACTTCTTAAATTATAGAATAGCTCTACTCTTACTAGACTCTTTATAGTAGACGTATATTTAGAAAAGTACCTAGAAGAATAACTTAAGATTATATATAAAGAAATACTACTTACCTAGAAGCGCTCTAATTACTATAAACGCTTTTATGCTAGTCTTACTCTTTACTCTAAAGGTGCTATCTTGTTACTCTCTAATAGTAAGGTCTAGGTTAATTAAGAATAAAGGCTAGAAGAGGTTATTATTATTCTTATTAATTATAAGATTATTAATAGAGATATCTCTATAAAGATAACTAACCTTATACTATAAGAACTTATATTCTTTAATATAGCTTTCTAATATAGTAAGTAGAGCTAATTAGAAGCTTATCTTATAGATAGGCTTTTTATAGTTATAAAGAATAATACGCTAATATACCTAATTTAATAGTACGTTACTACTAGTCTTTATTAGAGATACTAAATAGAATTACTTACTAGAGAGTAAAGAGGCGCTAATTTAGCTAGATAATTACTTCTTACTAGTAGTACTACTGCTACTATAACCTCTCTATAAAGCTCTAGACGTAATTATACTTAGTAGTAGTATTAAGTATTCTAGCTAGTAGTTTATAGCTATAGTAATATCTAGTTCTTTATAAATATTATTTTAAATATTATTATCTATACTATATACTTAAATAGTCTTATAGTAGTAGTATTAGGCTACGTTAACAACGCTTTAATTAGTTATCTTACGTAATAATTCGCTCTTTCTATCGCGTTTAGAGTATTACTATAAGTCTTTAATAACGAGTAGTATCTATAGGTATTCTTTATAATAGACTTTCTAATAAGTTATAGCCTAGCTAGTAATATAACGTACGCGTTATATTACCTTATTAATAATAAGGCGCTCTATTAAACTATTCTACTTAATCTTAATAAATTACTTATTATTCGCTATTATAATTATTAGATTAAAGCTAAGCTTCTTCTTACTTATCTAGAGAAACCTAAAAATTATAAATATAAACTATAGTCTATTTTTATTAATATTAAACTACTTAGATATAACTTTTTCTAGCTAATTAAACTTCTATATTCTTATAAGAGATTTATAGATAGTAAAGCCTAAGATAAAGTAATAAGTATTCTAAGTAGTAAGAACTTCTCTTATATACGTTCTAAGATTAAGCTATACCTTTAACGCTTTATTAGCTAATAGATTACTCTTTAACTTACCTAGTATAAGAATATATAACTAGTAATATTAAGAGTCTTTTCTAGTCTTAGAGTTATCTATAAAGCTAACGTCTAACTTACGTTCTACTATAGAATTCTAGATTAGCTTATTAGGTTATACTAGTAGCCTTTATTAATATATTAGAGTTAACTTATACTCTTCTATAAATATTACTAGTTTCTTATTTAATTCTATAAACTAGCTAAAGATATTATTCTAATTTATATCTATTAGCTATTTACTCTACCTATTACTAAAGAGTAGTTTGCTATCTTCTATATACTTCTTAAAGATAGCCTTAGATACTATCTTAAGGCCTGCTACCTATCTAAAAAATATCTTATAGAATTAAGAAAGCCTAACGTATATAGTACTAAGCTTATCTCTAAGAACTCTATCTATATTCTTATAGTACTTAGAGAAGTTCGCAAAGCTACTTATATTATATAGCTATAGAGTTTATTAGAATAAAGAGACTATTAGTTAGAAAAGTAAGGTAGATTTAGTAATAGTATTATAGACTTAGTTCTAGATTTAGGTATTATCTAGATTATTAGTAAGAGCTAACTTAAGAAGAGATTTAATATAGTTAAGGTTAAAGTTATTAGAGTTAACTATAGAATTAAGTTTTAAAAGATTACTAAAGAGATTTTTACTATAGCTACTAGAATAAAGTAGATAAGAGGCTTAAAGACTTTATAATACTAAGAGAAGATTAAGAGTAAGATTCTAGAGATCTATATAATAGTTAGAGAATTACGTTAGAAAGAAACTATACTCTTCTATCTTACCTTCTTAGCTAAGCTACTCTAACGCGTCTAGAGTATAGAAGACGCTTACGTCTTTGTAGATTAAACTAAATAAAGTGTGGAAGGTATTAAGGTCTTTTCTAATAGAATTATTCTTAATAATCTCTAACTATAGTTAATTAGCTATTATAGATAGAATACTCTTAAGATAGAAGAGGTAGAAAGAACTAAAAGTTGTGTTTTATAGTATGTTTTAGCCTATACTAGATTTTTTACTAGCTACTTAGCTATCTAGCTAAGCTACCTTTAGAAAAACTTTTATTCTAAATTCTTAGTTAGCTATAACTTTATAGTCTAACAGTATAGAAAATCTCTAATCTAATAAGCTAACTAATATTAATAATTTACTTATATAAACTAGAAACCTTTATAGCTAGAAGACTAGCCTAGAAGAGTATAGAGTAATAGAGTTCTAACTTTAATAAGAGACTACTAGAGTATAGCTAAATTCTATCTTACTAGTAATAGAAAGAGAGAGAGTAAGTAGTAGAGTAGATAGAATAGAGAAGAGAAGAGAGAAGAAGAGAAGAGAGAAGAGAGAAGAAGAGAAGAGAGAAGAAGAGAGAGAGAAGAGAGAAGAGTAGAGAGAGAGAGAGAAGAGAATATAGAAGAGAAAGAAAGAGAAAAAACAAAGAGATAAAGAAGAGAAGTAGTAATAGTAATATAAGATAACTAAAGGTAGTTATTTAGATTAGTATAGATAGCTATTTTAAGGTAAATAGATACTAGAGTTTATTTAGAGAAACTAGCTTATTTACCTCTAGACTATAAATTCGCTTATCTACTAGCTATTATATAGTAGCTAATAAGAGAATAATCTATCTTTTTTAATATTATTCTATCTTATATAAATCTATATAACCTATAGTAGAGATTTCTATAAGTTATTAAAAGAGAAATAAAGGCCTCTAACTAAGATAGGTAATAATATATAGGTTATAGACTATACGCGTCTAAGAATTATAAGATTTAACTCTTCTTAGAGTTACTAGATCTTTATTAGTATAGTATCTAGATTTAGAACTCTATAATACTAAGTCTCTTCTACCTACTACTATCTCTACGTATAGCTAAGATACTAATTATAAAAGAACTTCTAAGACTATCTAAGCCTCTTTTTACGCTAGGCTAGCTAAATATCTTAAATACTACTAGCTTCTTTATATAGCCTTCTTAGTAAGAGAGCTACTCTATATAAAAGATCTACGCTTAGCTAATATTATTACGTAGTCTCTAGGTTCTCTCTCTTATTACGTAAAGCTCTACTATACTAGTAGAACTACCTAGCCTTCTAATTAACGTTAAGACGTAAGTCTATCTTATCTATTTCTTTAGTATTACTAGTTATTTACTATACGTAGGCAAGGTACTCTTAAGAGTAGTAGACTTAGAGCGTATAACTTCTATAAGTAGTAAAATACTCTAACCTAAGAATAGTAGTATAAAAGTAGAAGAGAGTATAATTAAGAATTATACCTAGTTATTTAGCTCTTTATAAAGGTAAGATAGAGCTATTAAAGAATTAGTTATATAAGAGCTAATAATTTAATACTACTACTCTTAGACTTCTAGTTTTAGCTTATATTCTAATACCTCTAAGCTATCTCTAGCGTTATTAAATTATATAATAAATAAATTTATTATCTTATCTAGAACGCCTCTTTTATATAGCGTAAATCTAGCTAAGAATACTCTCTATTTCTACTTTCTTATATACTTCGCTTTGCTAGCTCTATTTAAGCGTCTATCTCTAGGTAGAATTTATACGTGTAAGTTAATTCTAGTTAGATAACTTTATTTAGTATTTCTATAGCTCTTTTAGTATTAGTATTCTAGATTATAGCTATATAGCTAAGATTTCTTACTTTCTTATTTCTATACTTACCTTTAATAAAGTTCTCTTAAAGTATACTTATACCTAATATTAGGTAGACGCTTTCTATAGCACCTATTCTATTCTTTTAGTAGTAAATTATTCTCTATAAGCTTATATTATAGTAATGTTTAGCTAGACTAGTAATTAACCTATATCTAGAGAAGGTAACTCTAACTATAACTTTACTAGTCTCTTTTTTATTCTCTTCTTTTAGAGGCGTATACTTCTAAGTTATAAAGAAGCTAATACTATAATACCTATATTCTAATAATCTATACTACTATGCCTTACTCTTACTATACTATATAGTTTAACTATAAAGACGTAAGTTACTCTAGAAATATTAGTAAAGTATCTACCTATTCTAGAATTAGCTATCTATAGGTTATTATAGATCTTTGTACTATTTAGTCTATTTAGTTAGTTACTCTAGCGTCTCTAAGGTATAATATAGCTTTATAAATAATTATAATACTTCTATATTTTGCTAGTAAAAGCTTGTATTACTAAAGCTAGAAGCTTTTAATATCTATTATACTTAGATAGTAAATAGAGATTTAATAAGTAGTCTCTATACTAGAATTATAGTTCTATAGTATATATACCTAAAACTAGGTCTATAAAATTATCTCTAGGCTATTTTTTTCTATTTAGTAAATAGTAGGTTTAGCTAGAGTAGCTAGAAATAAGGCTTTAGAGCTATATAGTAGACGTATGCTAGAATTACTATAGCTTAGATAAAAGTAGTAGTAGCTTAGAACTACGTCTAGTAATAAGAATTACTAAGAGTAACTTATACATAATATATAGAGCTATTATATTATAGCTTTTATTCTTAAGTAGGTTTACTTTAATAGAAGTAAAGCTATTAGTAACTTTCTCTAGAGTCTATTAAGCTCTAGCGTTCTAAACAACCTCTAGATTTCTAGATAATTAAGAAAAAATACTTAGAGTTATAAAGCTTTTCTAGACAAGGCTTAGATATTATTATAGAAGATAATACTCTCTAGTTAGTTAAACTTCTATAGCTGTATAACTAATCTATAGAGAGTAAAGCTAGAGATAAAGTAGCAACTATCTTAAGTAACTAGCACCTCTCTTATATATTACTTAAGGTCTAGCTATATTTTAGAGGCTTTATTAGTAGATAGGTTACTCTTAAGTTCTTCTAGCATAAGAATCTACTTCTAGTAGTATTTTAAGTTTACGCTAGCGCCTAGGTCGTCTATAAAGCTAATATCTAGCTTGTTAGCTATAGAGCCTTACAAGAGCTAGTACGGCTATGCTAGTAGTTACTAATAAGTCTACGAACTAGTCTATAACCTCTGCGAACTAGCGTAAGACGTCTCTCTCTCTTACTTCTTTAGGCTAGCTCTACTAGCTACTCTTCTTCTAATAGAGTAGATTATTCTCTACTTTTTAAACACTACCTGCGCTGCTAGCTTAAGGCTTATAATTTTGCTAAAGAAAGCTTTAAAGAAACCTAGAATTCTAATATACATTAGTTCTAACTTCTTCTTTAGTACTTTGTCTACGTATTTATAGTATTTAGTTAAGTTTACAAAACTACTTATACTACGTAGCTATAGTATTTACTAAAAGAATAATAGTAGGTAGAGTAAGAGAAAGAGAGAGTTAATTTAGTAATAAGGTTATAGAGAGTATTCTAGATCTCTTCTTTAGGTACGTACCTAATAACTTATTTATATAGAGTAAGAAGCCTTACGTTTTAGAACTTAGAAGAGAGTTAATAAGAGGCTAGAAAGATCTAAAATACTAGTATAAGATTATATAATTAGTAGGTTTCTAGAATCTATTACACGTTAGTAATAGAAATTAGCCTAAAGTACTAAGGCTTACTATTCTTAATAATATATAGCGCTGCTTCTAAGAGACTCTAGATTTCTAGCTCTTTCTACGTAGTTTTAAATAGATACTAAAAGAAATCTAAGTCTAATCTAATAGAATTATCTTTAATTATATTTAATCTAGAGAGAGAGATTATTATAAAAAATTATAAAATAGTACGCGTTTATAATATATAAACTATATAGAGATATAGAAAAGAGAAACTATAATTAGTAGCGCGAGTCTAGAAAAACGTTAGCACTCTTAGCTAGTTAGAGAATTTCGCTAAATACTAATAAGACTAGTAAATTCTTAGTACTATCTATCTACCTATTCTATCTTAGTTAATAAATACTATAATTGCTAACTAATTTTAACCTTTAATTTCTAATAAGTTTATCTATTAGCTAAAGATATTTACTAAGCGTTTATAGTAAATAACGTACTTTATTATCGAGCTAACTATATTATCGAGCCGATTACCTTTCTCTTAGCAAGGAAAATCAACGAAAATCAACTCGTTTTTCTTAAATAACTAAGCGAAATCTTAATATCCTTCTATAAAAATTTATATATACATTCTTTACACTACATTACACCTTATACTAAAGTTGTACTAAGATATATTACGTAATTAAAAAGCTATACGTATTTAAGTAACTTTTAAAAAAAATCTAGTTTACTTCTAGTAAGTACTATTATATCTTTAAAATAATATATAAAACTTATAGTATATAATATATATAACGTAATAAAGGTTTCTAGAAAACTTTTATAGCGCTAGCTCTTCTAGGTATAGCGTAATAAGAGATAGAATTTAGAAAAATAATTTCTTTAGAGTTTTCTCTTCTAACTATATATATATATAGTTAATCTAGCTATATAAACGTATTATTTTATAAATTATAGTAGGCTTTAACTATATAGAGCTTATTAACTAATAATATAGTAGCTTTAAGTAGTTATTTAAAAGTAAAGTCTTTTTAGTAGTATAGTATAGAAAGATAGAAAGATACTAAAACTATTTTAAAATTATTACTTCTAAATATATAGAAGGCTTATATAGTATATAATCTTATAATATATAACTTTATATAGCTAGATTATTAATATATATATATAGTTAGAGAAGAAAACTCTAGAAAGACTTTTTATAAAGTTCTATCTCTTATTATACTATACCTAGAAGAGCTAGCACTATAGAAGTTTTGTAGAAACCTTTATTACGTTATAAATACTATATACTATAAGTTTTATAGATTATTATAGAGATATAATAGTACTAACTAGAAGTAAACTAGATTTTTTCTAAAAGTTAGTTAAATACGTATAGCTTTTTAATTACGTAATATATCTTAGTGTAACTTTAACATAAGGTGTAATATTCTATAAAAAATATATGTTTAAACTTTTATAGAAAAGTATTAAGGTTTTGCTTAGTTATTTAAGAAAAACGTGTTAATTTTCGTTGATTTTCGTTGCTAAGAAATCGTGGGGGGTTTAATAATATAGAGAGTTCGATAATAAAGTACGTTATAGTAATATAATCTAGCTATTAATTAGACTTTTATATCTATAACTTTTACCTCTTAGTACTATATAGTATACTATAGTTCTAATAGTAGACTAGTATCTATAGTACTATAATACTAAGTACCTAGTAAAATCTTTACTACCTACTCTATATAGCTTCTATCTTAAATTACGCTTATATCTCTAGATTTCGCGCTAGCTATAGAGAATCGCGTCTCTATTCTAGATAAAAAACTACTCTTCTTACTAAGTTATAAATAAACTAAGTAGTTACTATTAATTATATAAGATCTTTCTATAAAAACTAATAGTACTTCTAGGTTAAACTATATTATACTATTATATAAAGATATACCTAAAGATATATAGAAGAAGAATATAAATAGAGAAAGCTAACTACTAGAAATTCTATCTAAGCTTATACAAGACTACTTATACTATTATACCTATAATTCTAGAGTAAATAAAGGTAGAATACCTAAATACTATAGTATAATAATTAGAAATATATACTTTATAAAGAAAATACTAGCCTAAAAAGTAGAAGATATCTAGCTCTCTATAGTATAGATTAGAAAAAAACTATAACTATAGCTATAAGGGCTAGGTTTATAGTCTCTACTACTATAAGCGCCTCTAGAACACCTAGCTAGGTAAGTTAGCTGCAGGCAGCATAGTCTCTACGAGCTATAAGAATAAGAGGTGCTAGTAGAGTAGGTTAGGTTAAATTTAGCTATCTAAAGGTAAGAAGTAGAAGAAAGGCTCTAAAAGGCTCTATATATAGAGGTGCTAAGCGCTAAGACGCTAGGCTAGGTTACGTAATAGAATTACGTAACCTAAGGTTATATAACCTAAGGTAAATTCTAAACTAGACTATTATATTACCCTCTCTTATAGGGAGAGCTCGTCTCTAAGCTCTAAAATACGCCTTCTAGGTCTCTCTTCTTCTAAAACTTCTGCGTTATACTCTTAACCGTCTCTTTTAGCTTGTAGTAAGCGTATTTGTGTTAGTTTTAAACTAGAAGCGCTTTTATAGCTACTACCTTTCTTCTAGTTACTCTATTCTTTGTAGAGATTTAAGCTAGAAGGCTTGTTTTCGCGTTTATAAGGTGGCTTTGTTATAGGCTTTCTTCTTAAACAATGCTCTAAGCTTAGCGGGGTCTTAAATTACTTAGCAGCGCCTTTACGTTACTATTACGTCTTCTACTCTTACAGGTTTTAAATTCTTTACTATCTTCTCTAGAGTCTCCTCTTTTTTATACGCCTTAATCTAAGTATCTAATTATAATAGTAGCTCTAGCTTATCTAGGTATACTACGTAAA
>NW_022987224.1:20088-41871 GCF_010094035.1 Trematosphaeria pertusa | reverse complement strand
AGCTTAATTTCTCTAAAGGTATACTATACTCTCTATTTTAGTAGCTTAGTAAGAGGGCGGACAATCTAGCCGTAATTCTTTAAGAAGGCTTAGTAGAAATTGCAGAAACCTAGAAATAATTAAAGGCTCTTAGGAGTTATAGGTATGGGCTAATTCTAGATAGTAGTAACCTTCTTAGAGTTCTTCTAAATTCTATTAGTACTTACAATTAATTCTAGAAACTTAGTGCTTTTAATAGTAAATTTAGATTTCTTAATATCTACTTATAACCTAGCTTTATATAATTAATTAAGTACCTAGATAATATAGGCTTTATACTTAAGCAGATTCTTTAAGTAAATAAGAATATCGTTAATATATACTATATAGAAATCGTCTAGCAAGCTATATAACACCTTGTTAATATATTACTAAAAGGTAGTAGAGCTATTATAGAGGCTAAAGAGTAGAACTTAATACTTATAGTTACTATACTATGTACAAAAAGACGTTAGGTTCTCTACTAACTTGTTAAGCTAGATCTAGTAGAAAGCTTACCTTACGTCTAACTTAGTAAAGACCTTAGCGCGTAATAGGCGTATAAGTATTTTCTAGATAAGAGAGATAGAATAGACGTCTTTTTTTATAATAGCGTTAAGCTTTTAATAGTTAACGAAGAACCTCTATTCTCTACCTAGCTTTTTAGTAAATAGGACTAGTAACGCGTACAACGTATTACTATAGATAATAAAGCCGTAATAAAGGTAGTTCTCTAGGTAATCTTACACTAACTATAGGTACTCTAGTAACATGCTATAAAGAGGACTATTTGTTAAGGTATTTTCTACTATAAGCTTAATATTATAATCTATACTCTCTCTATATAGTAGTAGAGTATTAGAATTCTTTTTTAAGAAATAGGCTATAGTTACGCTAGTATATTCTAGAGATAGAAGCTTTTTAGTAACTAGTTAGCGGAGTTCCTTCTCTAGGTTAGCGAGTAGAGTTTTCTTTCTATTAGCGATAAGCTAATTAACCTTATAGACACTAAGGTACCTAATTATAGTATCTTTTTAACGCGTATTAATTATAAAGGTAGCTACGCTAATCGTATTAACGTTAAGCCTAGCCTTTAAGCATGTTTTCTGTAAAATAGGTAGCTTTTTTAGCTTACAGGGTAATCTAGCAGACAAGTTAAGATTCTTAAGCTATCTATCTATCTTGCGTAGGTTATCTTAAAGCTTCTAGCGTTATAATTCTCTCTTCTCTTATTATATTACTCTTAGCTTTTCTACTACTAATATTAGAGCGTCGCGGTAATTAGTATTAGCTTAGTAAGCTACTTAAGCTTTAGTAGTAGATTAAGAGAATTATGTAGAGACAAACGCGTCGCGTTTATAATTAATTAATTAATTAGTGTCTAGCTATATTAGTACGCGCTACTTATAGTTAACCTAAATATTAACTTCTTTAAGTAACTTATAACTAATTATTACGTTATAGCGGCTAGTATTGTAATATATAAAGTAAGTATAAATTTAGTAGCTTTCTAGTACTAAATTAGCTTTAAAGTATTTATCTACCTAGCTATTAGGTTATTTATTATACCTAGCAAGAGAGATTAGTTCTATACGCAATAGCTTAACGTAAAGGTTTTTTCTAAGAGTTCGAAGGTGCTTTAGGTGTACTAAGACGTAACTACCTACTCTTATATTAATTAAGCCTCTAAGCTTAATTACAAGACTATTTATAGATATTTAGTAGAGTAGAGTAAACGTAGAACTACTAAATAGCTTTTCGCGCAGGTTTATTACTCTAGTAGGTAGCTTTAGAGAGAAGACTTCTTCTAGAGCTAGGCTTTTTCTAAATTATTAGATTTATATTCTAATATGTTATTCTTAGGTACTTATAGCTCTACAGGCTTTATAGACTTCTTCTCTAGATTAACGTTCTTAATAGCTTTCTACGCAGTAGAGGCTCTAGAGTAATCGCGGCTTAGGTAGCTAGGTTAGTAGTATTAAAAACAGGTAACTAGCTTCTAAGTTGCTAGAGCTTTATTAGGTACTAGAAAATCTAGAAGAGCTAGAGGCGTGCGTTGTAGCATTAACGCGATTACGTTATACTTTTTAGCCTTTCTAGTAGCAACGCGTGCTTCTTCTAGAGTAAGCTCTTAAGTAAGGTCTTAAGTAAGGTCTATATAGTAATTATAGTTATTAATGTATTAACGTTAGTATATACCTAATTACGTGCGTATAGTCTCTAGTAGCTTCTTATAAAATTTCTCTACCTATTAATCTACTAGAAGCTAACGCTTCTATACAAGGTAGAAGAAATTATTCTAGAAGTAGGCGAAATTAGTAGCGCTTTAGTAATAAAGCTTTTAGAAATTATAGCGAGCGTTTAGCCTCTTATATAGGTCTCTATAGCTTCTCTCTAGCTAATTAAGAATATAATTATAGAAAACCGCTACGCTACTATTCTTAATTATTTATAGTATTACTAATAGAGTCTAGTACGCGTCTTCTTTAGTTTGTGTATAGATATAGGTAATAATAGTTTCTTTAGTATTTTCTAGCGTATCTCTAGTATACTAATTCTAGTTTACTTAAAGTTTATTATATAAGCTATCTCTTTACTACTTAAAGGTAACACTCTTACTATCTAATAATAATAGTAGATCTAGAAACTTAGTAAAGCGCGTTAATTAGCTCTTCTACGCTTACAACGCTAGAGACGTAGCTAGCTAGTATACAGAGAGGCGAGGACCTAGAATTAAATTCTCTAGTAGTAACGCGCTTAAATCGCGTATAATTAGTATTATAGAGAAACGCGTCGCGCGTTAAACTAGTATAGTAGGCTAGTCTCTAGAGTAGGTTAATTACGCTTATAGTTACTAGATTTTAGCGTCTTTTTTAGCTAGAATAGTAGCCTATGTTAGATTTTTCGCGTATACGTTATCTCTCTTAGTAAGAGCGTTAGCAGTAATCTAGTAATATATATAGATTTGTTATTTATATACCTATTATATATATAATTAGCTAACTATTTCGTTAACAATTTTAGCTAGCGTTTCTAGAAAGAGCTCTTAAAGCTCTTTAGCAAAGGTAGAGAGTGTAAACAAACCTAAGGCTAATAATAGCTCTAGTATTACTAAACTCTAGCAGAGCCTTGCAAGCTTCTAGTTAAAGTTATTATTCTAATTCTTATTAGTTATCGCGTCGTATTGCCGAATAGAGTTTTTATAATAGAAATATCGATTAGTATATTCTACTAGCAGGTTCGCTACTCTAGATTTAAGAACTGTTAGAGTAAAGAGGTATTATAGAGCCAAGGTCCTGTCTTAGAATTAGCTTCGCGAGGGTTCTCCTATAGTGTTTAGATTTGTTCGGCTTTTTAATTAAGAAAGAAGCGAAGAGGGGAGGTATTTAGCTGCTAGCAGAGTAGCAGGTTATTAGTTCTGCTAGTAGAGCAGAGAGGTTGTTAGTTCTACTAGCGGAGTAGAGAATTGTCGGCTTTTAAAACAGAGAGGTATTAGCTACTAGCGAGGTAGCGAGTTGTTAGCTTTTTATAATTTTGTAAAGGAGGGGGGTTTTTGTACGTAGAAGTTCTGTAGAAGTCCTCCTATACATAGAGCTCTTAATAGCTCTCTTTAGCTTAGTACTAGTATCTTTCTACTACTAACTAGATCTACTAGTAGTCTTATATAGTACTAAAGAGTAAGTAATTAATTAGTAACGTTAATAAATTCTTAGAGTAAGCGACTAGGCTCTTATAGCTCTAATTCTTAATATAGCTATTAGTAAACGCTTCTTAATAAGGCTACTTAGTTTAGCTAGATATTATACTACCGTCTTCGGCTAAAGAGGTATTAACCTTTAAATAATATAAAGGCTAGGTCTGTAGTCTCTACTACTATAAGCGCCTCTAGAACACCTAGCTAGGTAAGTTAGCTGCAGGTAGTATTGTCTCTATGAGCTGTAAGAATAAGAGGTGCTAGCAGAGTAGGTTAGGTTAAATTTAGCTATCTAAAGGTAAGAAGTAGAAGAAAGGCTCTAAGAGGCTCTATATATAGAGGTGCTAAGTGCTAAGGCGCTAGGCTAGGTTACGTAATAGGATTACGTAACCTAAGGTTATATAACCTAAGGTAAATTCTAAACTAGACTATTATAATAGCTTAGTATTCTAGTTCTAGAACTAATAAGTAGACTATATAAAGTACTTAAAATAAAAGATATTTACCTCTTTAAAGCTATAAATTTTATTTAATTCTATAAGTAGCTAGCTATTTAGGCTATTTAGGTTATATAGAATAATCTAGACAAGATAGCCTAAGAAAGTAAGTAAGAAAAAGATAATATACTTTCTAGTCTTACTAAAGCTAAGTATTTTAATATTCTATTAGAATATATTAGTAATTAATTATATAGTAAATTCTCTAGCTAATTTTATAATTTTTTAGATAATTACTAATAGACTATTTATCTCTATAGCCTTAAGTAAATAGATATTAATAAATTTCTAGAAGATAAGAAGCCTCTTTCTAAGTTAGAACTTAGAAAGAAACTACTAGAATAGCTATAGAATAAGCTAGTAGAATTTCTTCTCTAGAAAGCTAATAAGCTACTACTAATAAGAGCTTAGAACTATAAGATTAATATTATTCTAGAAAAGAAGCTACTATATTAGAAGAATAGGCTCTTCTCTAGTAAGAAATTAAAAGTTATTAGAAAATAGCTAGATAAAAACCTAGATAAGAGCTTTATATATAAATTCTATTTATATTATACTATACCTCTACTTCTAGTAGTAAAGCTAGATAGAGAAGTATATATCTATTAAGACTATAAAAGTCTTAATAATATAACTATAAAGAACTAATACCTACTTCTATTAATTAGAGAAATACTTAATACTCTATATAATACTAAAGTATATACTAAGCTTAATATTATTACTATATTTAATAAGCTAAGAATTATAGAAGACTATAAATAGAAAATAGCCTTTATTATCTAATTTAAACTCTTTAAATTACTAGTTATACTATTTAGTCTTTATAATACGCTAGCTTTATTCTAGAACTATATTAACTATATACTCTATAATCTTCTAGACTATACGTATACTATATACCTTAATAATATTCTTATCTACTTTATAATAAAAAGAAATACTAATAATACGTTTAAGATATAGTCTAATAGCTTATTAATATAGACCTCTAAATTAATATTAAGAAGTATAAATTTAAGGTTACTAAAATAAAATACCTTAGTCTTATTATCTCTCTAGAGAGAATCTATATAGATTTAGAGAAGGTCTAGATTATTTATATATAGATAACGCCTCTATATCTAAAGGATTTATAGAAGTTTTTTAGCTTCTTTAACTTTTATTAACGTTTTATTTAAGACTTCTCTAAGATATATTAACTACTAAATAAGCTACTATATAAGAATACGCTATAGATCTAGATAGACAAGTATACGTAAGTCTTTAAAACTCTAAAGATATTATTTATAATAGCTTTAGTACTAGTAATATATAACTATTTTAAGAAGATAATTCTTAAAATAGATATCTTTAACTAGATATTAGAGAGCGTACTCTTATAGTATAATAATACTAGTATACTCTACTTTATTATATACTTCTTAAGTAAGTATAGCGCTACTAAGTATAACTATAAAATCTATAATAAAGAACTTCTTACTATTATAAAGTTCTTAGAGAAGTAGCGCTCTAAGTTATAAGAAACTACTAAACTACTTAAGATTATTATAAATTATAAGAATTTTAAATACTTTACTATAATAAAGGTACTCTTCTAGAAATAGGTTTACTAGTCTAAATTTCTCTTATAATTTAACTTTTATATTATATATTATCTAGAGAGTAAAGTAGTTAGACTAGACGCGTTAAGTTATATACTAGGTAACTAACCTACTAAGAATAACCTTACTAATAACTATATTAAAAACTAGATATAGATAATACTACTACCTAAAAAATTTAATAAGAAGGTTCTTATAAAGCTTCTTTAAGATACTCTACTAGAAGTAGTAGTACTTATTCTACTAGCTATAGATAAACTAATTAATAACCTATTATAGACTATATATAAAATATTAGACCTAGTATAGAAAATAATTACTACGCTAGAGAACTTATTAGTAAAGTGCTAGCTAAAACACTTTTAAGACTTCTCTAGGTTCTAATACTTAACTATAGAGTCTAATAAAACTATATTTAGTATAGAGATTATATATTTATACTACTAAATAATAAACTATATATATAGATCTTATACTATACCTATAATACTAGCTCTACTAGATACTCTAGATAAGTTAAAACTATAGATTTTATCTACTATAATTACTAGTAGCTATAAATCTTCTATAATATTAAGACGTATATATAAGTCTACGCTATATACGTAAGAATAAAAGTATCTAAACTCTTACTCTAAGGCTTTCTAAAACTACTACTACTTCTATTCTAGGTATAGTCTAATATATTAGTTAATTATATTACTCTACTATCTAAGTATAAGTTATATAGTTAAAAATATAAATATATTCTTATAGTAGTCTATTAACTTATAAAAATACGCTATCTTATCTCTATAATAAGAATTAATATAGAGAAGCTAACTAATATATTTATTTTATAGATTTACTTACTTTATAACTACTCTAATAATATTATTTCTAATTATAGTATATAGTTTATTTCTTAGTTCTAGACGTAGCTTTCTATCTACTTAGAAGTTATACTTAAATACTTATCTTTATTCTCTCTAGAAATAGATAGATAAATAGAGTAAGTTAGTAGCTCTATTAAAGTATACCTCTAGGCCTTTATAAACTTCTACTAAGATAATTAGGTATAATAGCTACTACTTATAGAGTTTATAATAAATAATATTATATCTAAGACTATAGAAGTATCTTTATTCTTTATAAATTATAGTTTCTATCTAAGACTAGAGATTAAGCTAGCGTAGCTAGTACTACTAAACCTATCTACTATATAAAAATATAAGTTCTTTAAAGCTAATAATATAGCTAACTAGTTTAGCTATATTCTATTCTAACTAAAAGTACTAGCTATCTAGTCTATTACTTAGTATAAATACTATATAAATAAGAGGCGTAAAGATATACTATAATTTTTAGTAGAAGATCTTATCTATATTAATATATAGAATATAAAGATAAATAAATCTATAAAAAAGAGAGATAATAAGCTTATAGAGCTATATAAAGTATTAAAGATCTATAACTAATTATATATACTAGAACTTCTATTATACGTATAAATCTTTCTAGTATTCTATAACTTACTACTTTACCTCTAGTATACCTCTATATAAGTTCTAGGTTAATAGGTAATTAATAAAGTAGAGTTACGTTATCTCTATAGAAGAGATCTTAAAAGAGAAGATAGAATAAAGAAACTTACTAAGAAGTAGAAGTTTAATATAATACTAGACTACTATAATAAGTAACTAGAACTATAGTATCTTATTAAATAGAAGAACTACGCTATAACGTAGTAACTAGTATTAGATCTAAAGAGTTAGAATAACGCGCTACTAAGATTTTATACCTAATATCTAGGTAAGCTAAGTCTAATATAATAGGTAAAAAGGCTATAGACGCTAGTTAGTCTAAATTTATTATTATTTTATAGACTATCTAAGATATATAGTATACTAGAAGAAAGGTACTATTATAGTACTAACCTACTTACTTAGTTATATAATCTTAGCTATCTTAGCGTCTTAGTATAGTAGATATCTACTCTACGTCTTTATATCTTTATAGCTTAATATTATATAACTTATTATATATTTTAAATTCTTATTTTATATCTACGCTATAATACTATATCTATAAGTAGACTATTATCTTATATTAAATATATTAATATAAACTATATATTATTAGAGTTATCTATAAGAGAGTAGAACTATATTCGAAAATAGAGACTTTTAAAGTAGAAAATAGATGCTTACTTAGTAACTTACTACTTTTATTTAGCTTATACGCTAACTCTATTACATAAAACTACGCTTTTCTTACTATTCTACTCTTCTTCTACTATTATCTCTTTTCTCTCTCTACTTCGCCTTCTTCTATTAGCTGCTTAGACTAAATTCGTAAGATATTTTCGTTTCTATTAGAAATTATACAACTACTATACTATCTAGCTATATTATTAACCTTACTCTCTTCTTTAGAACTTACGATTAAGCCTCTACGCTGTGTTCTTTAGCAGACTCTCTTAATACGTTTTTCTTAACTACCTAGCTAGTAGCTCTGTCTCTACATAGAATTTAACTACTCTAACTCTCTCGCCTATTCTATTAGTAAATAGTCTTTGCATTAGAGTTACTTATAGACGATTTATAACTATTTCTTAACTTTTACTCTTTTAAGAGTAAACGTCTCTTCTAGTCTACTTATTCTTAATCTACTACGTTATTAATTACATAGATTAGTAATAAAGAGGCCTTAGACGCCCTAATTATATCTTAACACGAAGTATTAAGCTAGTATAACTCTAGCTAGACACCTAGCAAGGTTACGTTAGTATATAGCCTTAGAGAGATAATTAGCTTTAAACTATCTAAGTATTACTATAAGCCTAGTTTTACTAAAAAGTTACGCTAGAAAAGCTGTAGCTAGAGTTCGACCTACTACTTAGCTATACAGGTAGTAGTTAGATATATACTTGCTAAGACTACGTTAAAATATAGATTAGTAGAGCCTAGATCTATATAACTACCTATATAATAGTAGTATTCTATTCTAGCATTATATATTAGAGGTAGTAAAGGCTATAGCGGGTATTTAGTATAGCTTAGGCGCTAATCTCTCTATACTATATAGCTTACGCCGCCTAAAGCCTAACGTCTAGAGTCTAAATACGAATTTAAGCCCGTGTCTAGGTTTTAGAGTAGCTAACAAGTTAAGAAACCTAGGTTAGAGTCTCTCTAATTAGTAGACAAGCTCTAATAGAAAAGAGGCGACGTAACCTATAGCATAGTCTAAAGTCTAGAAATATATATTATACTTTCTTATTTCTAGTATAAGTATTAGTAGAAGACTTAGTTACATTTCTATCTAAGAAAAAAGAGGCTTTATACAAAGGCTATATTACTACTAATACTTCGCAGCTATATAATATATTTAGGTACATAACGCGAAGCTAATTTAACTCTAGCCTAATATATTACTAGCAAGAGTATATAGTTTTAAGCATAGTCTTATATAGACTACTATCTAATAGACGCTAAATATTATTTAAAAGAGCTTTCTAAAAGAATTTATATTATAGAAGAGATCTTAAGCGTAGTATCTTTACCTATTTAAACCTCTACGTTTTCTCTTTTCTTATAGTACTAGCACGCCTTTAAGCTATAATAGTAGCAATAGTATTATTCTTTAATACTTTTATAATACCTTATACGCAAGATTCTCTTTAAATTATATAGTATAGTAGGCCTCTAAAGCCTAAGTAAACCTCTTGTTATAACCTCTTAAAGGCTTTATTAAGTAAAGATAGTCTAAAATCGAATACTAAACTAGAGAATAAAGAGAATCTTATACCTACGTTAAACAGAGTTAAAGTTATTAATTTAATATACTTAGGTAGGTATCTCTATAGCTAATAAAACTATATTATACTTATTCTAGCGTTCTATAATAACTAATATAAATATAGTTAGAAAAGGTAATAGCGAGATTAGTAGTAGTAAAGGTAGAGAAGATAGTAATATTAGTAATTATAACGATTTTACGCTCTAGAACAAAAGTAAAGGTAAAGAGTTTAAGTAAAACTTTCGAGAAGGTATAGAGAATAAGAGCTTAAATTAGCTAGCTTCTTCTAAAAATATTAGTTAAGGTAAGTACCTAGGTATAATTATAATAGTAGCTCTTATATACTATTTCTAATATTACGTAGAAAATATAGTTATTATTAAAGATAGCTAGCTAAGCTTAGATATAGATAAGAGTAACTTATATAAAAATAATATAGATATATAGATAGGTAATTATCTTAAAGTTTTAAGTATTATAGCTCTAGATTATTATAGTAGAAAGTATTCTATAGATATAGAGAATATTATTAACTCTAATATAGTTAGAAAAGTAAAGACTTAAATAAGTTAGCTTTTACGTTATAAATTTTTATTAACGTAGCTAATAAGCTTATTAAAGATAAATATTAAATAGCTAATATAAGGTAGAACTTCTATAATTAAAAATATAAGTAGTAGTAGTAGTAGTAGTAATACTAATAATAATTATAATAATAACTATAGTAATTAAACTACGTAGCTAATCTATAAGTAAAAATACTTTCTACTAACTAAGTAGTATATTCTATTATTAAATATAATATTAAAGTAGCGTCTTAAGTATAATATACGCTTAGTAAAGTAATAAAGGCTATCTCTATCTAGTAGTAGGCTATTCTTTAACTATCTTTTAGCTCTAAAACCTCTTTTAGTACTACTATATAGTAGGTATAATACTAAAATCTACTATAGTAATAATACCTATAATAATAGTAGTAATAGTAGTAGCAAAAATCGCGTCTACTATCTTAAAAGTATTAAGTAGCTAATATTAACTATACGCTCTTATTACCTACATAAGTATAAGTAGAAGCGTAGCTAGTATACTATAGACAAAGATAATAAATATAAGATAGAGAAGATTCTTAATACCTATATCTATTATAAAAAGCTATAGTACTAGGTTAGATAGCTAGAATATAAGAAGAATCTAGAGTAGTATAATACGTCTAACTTTAAGAATAGTCTATAAAGACTCTAGAGTTTTTATATAGCTAATTCTTTATATCTAGACTCTCTAAGAAGATTAGAGGTATAGGTATAGTACTAGAAAAAGAATAGAGATATAAGTAATTATTCTAATAATAATAAGTCTAAAGAACTAAATAAGTAGGTAGAATACTATTAGTAGACTAGCGTTTTAGACTTAGAGTTATTCTATTTTCTTATTTCTTCTTACTTCTACGTTAGTAGTAATCTTAGGCTCTTTTTCTCTTACTATTACTAATTATAGGTTATACCTATTAGCTAAACATTTTAAATTTACTTAAGAAAGAGAGAGATAAGACTATATATATACTAGACCTATCTACTAGATTACTATTATAGTAGCGTGCCTCTTTTAGCCTAAATAGTATAACTAGCTATATAGAACTTATATCTACCTTATTAATTTAAGACCTTGTTATTCTAAGCTATAAGAGTCTATTCTATTAGTATAAATATATTTACTTATTTTAAGATAAATAAAGAAGGTTATATTACTAAAGTAGTATTAGATAATCTTATAGTAATATAACTAAGATTAAAGAATCTAACTCTTAGAAGAAGATAACCTTTTTACTAACTTTATTATCTCTAATAAGTTATTTAACCTATATAGCGCTCTAACTCGCTATTATTAAAATAATATTAATCTAGAGAATAAGTATTAAGTAGTATTCTTCTTATATTAAAAGATAGTAAGAATAAGGTATATAATATAGATTCGTACTAGTTATAATATATAGAGCTAATTATTTATAAATATTTAGAAGGTATAGTAAGTAGGTTATATAAAAAAAAAGATTTAGTAGGTAAGCTTTTATATTTTACTATAAAGCTAATAGAGCTATATACCTAAAAGGTTCTATAAGTAGAATATTTAAGAAACTAAACTCTAACTCTAAGCTATAATACCTACTACTCTAACTCTAGCCTAAGTAGCTATAGACCTAACTTATAGACAACTTATTATAGTTATTATTAATAAAATTAAACTAACTATCTAAATTAAATATAACGTGTAGAACAAGCTTAATATTTCTAGTCTAAAGAGTAACACGCTTTTTATAAATATAGGTAAAATTAGTAGCTATAAGTAGATTAGACTAATATATAAACTAATACGTATAATAGAATATATACTTTATAGAAGAGTATATAAGAAGTTCTTAGTTAGTATCTAGAGAATACTAAGTATATTAGCCTACTAGCGTATATTAGCCTTATACTTAGTACTAATTTTGTAGTAAAGGTAGTAGAATAGTGTTATAAGCGTAAGAGTACTAACTATTCTTTAGTAGTACTTAATCTTCTAAAAAGTCTATACTTTAATATATTAGTAAATTATATATAGAATTTAGAAAAATAATAATATAGATACTTACTACTAGACTCTATATAGTATATCTTAGGTTCTCTAGACGTAGCTTTATAATAGATTTAAGCGTAGAGTGCTTTAACATTATAGCTAATTATCTTCTAAATACTAGCACCTATATTAGTCTTATAGGTCTTCTTTTACTTTATATAAGAGCTAGGTCTATAGTCTCTACTACTATAAGCGCCTCTAGAATACCTAGCTAGGTAGGTTAGCTATAGGCAGTACTATCTCTACAAGCTATAAGAATAAGAAGTACTAGTAGAGTAGGTTAGGTTAAATTTAGCTATCTAAAGGTAAGAAGTAGAAGAATACTCTAAGAGCTCTCTATATATAGAGGTGCTAAGCGCTAAGGCGCTAGACTAGGTTATATAATAGAATTACGTAACCTAAGGTTATGTAACCTAAGGTAAATTCTAAACTAGACTATTATATTACCCCCTCTTATAGAGAGAGCTTGTCTCTAAGCTCTAAAATACGCCTTCTAGGTCCCTCTTCTTCTAAAACTTCTACGTTATACTCTTAACTATCTCTTTTAGCTTATAGTAAGCGTATTTATGTTAGTTTTAAACTAAAAGCGCTCTTATAGCTACTACCTTTCTTCTAGTCGCTCTATTCTTGTAGAGATTTAAGCTAGAAGGCTTATTTTTACGTTTGTAGGGCGGCTTTATTATAGACTCTTTTCTTAAACAATACTCTAAGCTTAGCAGAGTCTTAAATCGCTTAGCGGCGCCTTTGCGTTACTGTTACGTCTTCTACTCTTATAGGTTTTAAATTCTTCGCTATCTTCTCTAGAGTCTTCTCTTTTTTATACGCCTTAATCTAAGTATCTAATTATAATAGCAGCTCTAGCTTTTCTAGATATACTACGTAAAAGTTTCTTACTTTATAGAGAGTGTTAATAAAGCCTATAGTATTATACTAGGTAGAGTTAGAGTTATAAGCAACCTATATAGCGCGGTATTAAAGGCGATTTTAATAAAGATAGCTATCTAGAATTTTATATACAGGCTATTCTAGATTACTATCTACTTTAATAGGTAGCTACTTAGGCTCTACCTACTCTAGTAATAGCTCTAAGGCTTTTTATAGCTAATTAGTGTAAAAGACGTTGTGTATACGTATATATGTAGGTAGCTAGAGTTAGAAGAAGTAACTCTTTATAGTAATAATTAGGTAAGAGCTATATATCTATTAATTAAGCTTTATACTAGGCTAATTTGTTAAAAAGCTATAAGGTTTAACGTAGACAAGGTTGCCTACCGCAAAATTAGATTCTTAGCGTTTTTTATTTACTTAGAGCGCCTACCTAGCTTGCGCTTTTGTAATATTACCTTGTATAATTTTAGTAGCTTTTTCTACAGCGTTATATTACTTCTTAGCGAAATTCTAAGCTTTCTAGCGCGATAGACGCTTACGTAGAGTAGAGGCTTTTATTATACGTTTCTTCTAGTTCTAGTAGTATATTAGCTTATATCTAAACTTAATTTTATATACTATTAGTTCTATAGTTTTATATAGTAACGTAGCTTATACCTAATTTATATAGAGTAGAAGGTCTAACTAATTATTCTAGTAGTAGTTAATAAATAGACGTAGACGCTAATTAAGATATTAATTAATAATCTCTATATTTCTATTAGTTTGCGAGTAGTATATAGTAGAGAGCTTCTACTTAATTTCTATAAGCTAATAGAGCTTATTTATAAAGGTAGAGGTAAACTATAGGCTATAATCTAACATAATAGACCTAGAAGAACTATATATACGCTAGATATATTAGTAATATAGCTTCGCTATACGCTAAGCTATAATTTTCTTATAGTAGAGTAGAGAGAAGCTTTACTTACTTAGCTAATCTACAACAACGTACACGTAGTTAAATTCTTTCTTATTAGAGAGAAAGCTCTTAAAATTTATAGAGACGTTCTACTATACTCTCTTAGAGATAGATAAAGGCTTTAGAAGATCTAGCGTCTTATTCTATAAAGTATAGCTCTAGCAATAAGCCTTATACACTACTATATACGTATTAACGTCTTTCTATATATCTAGCTAGTAATATTAATCTTATAGTAACTAGATAGTTTTTCTTTATTCTAGGTAGGTAGTTACCTAAGTAGTATACACGGCGCGTATTAAATATATTTATAGGTAGTTAATAGTAGAAACTATTAATTAATTCTAATAGGTTAATAAACCGTCTTCTATTTTCTAGGCGAAGCCTAATATAGTAGCTTTTTCTTAAGCTAGCTATAGAGAGTCGTCTAATTAGTTAGCTATAATAACCTAATTAATTATAGTATATAAATTCTTAGTAGAGAGTGCCTCTATAAACGTATTAGTAGTAGTAATTTCTATAGTACTGCTAGCTAATCTCTAGACAGCTAGAACTAATAACTTCTCTAATAATCGCTCTATAGCTAAGAGGCTAATTTACTTCTTACTTAGAAAAGCTCTTATACAGGTAGTATAATTCTTCTTCTTTTAAGTCTTAAGCTTTTCTTACTTTTGTAATAACGCGTTAGCTACTATATTAGCTAAACCTAGTTAATAGGTAAGCTTAAAGTTATAGTTAGTAATATTATTCGCCTAGTAGACCTATCTAGTAGTAAGTTTCTACTTAGTAGCAAAGTACTCTAAGGCTTAGTAGTTAGTTAATACTATAAAAGGCTCTAGATCTTGTAAGCTAATTAACTAGCTTCTCTACTTCTATACGCTAAGGATAACTACTAGCATTTCTTTATTATAAATACTATAGTTTATCTAGATAGTATTTATTATCTTGCTAAAGAAAGCTACTAGTCTTTAGATACTATCTTCTTAAAGTTATAAAAGAACTCTAGTAACTACACTATCTAATACGTCTATTTCTACTCTCGTGCAGTAATAGAGAGAGTAATAAGCTAGTATAGTATTAGATAGTATAAGATTCTTAACCTACTAAAATACCGCGAGCTTAATTTCTCTAAAGGCATGCTATACTCTCTATTTTAGTAGCTTAGTAAGAGGGCGGATAATCTAGCCGTAATTCTTTAAGAAGGCTTAGTAGAAATTGCAGAAACCTAGAAACGATTAAAGGCTCTTAAGAGTTATAAGTACAAGCTAATTCTAGATAGTAGTAATCTTCTTAGAGTTCTTTTAAATTCTATTAGTACTTACAATTAATTCTAGAAACTTAGTGCTTTTAATAGTAAATTTAGATTTCTTAATATCTACTTACAACCTAGCTTTATATAATTAATTAAGTACCTAGGTAATATAGGCTTTGTACTTAAGCGAATTCTCTAAGTAAATAAGAATATTATTAATATATACTATATAGAAATTGTCTAGCAAGCTATATAACACCTTATTAATATATTACTAAAAGGTAGTAGAGCTATTATAGAGGCTAAAGAGTAGAACTTAATACTTATAGTTACTATACTGTGTGTAGAAAGATGTTAGGTTCTTTACTAACTTATTTAGCTAGATTTAGTAGAAAGCTTACCTTACGTCTAACTTAGTAAAGACCTTAGCGCGTAATAGGCGTGTAAGCGTTTTCTAGATAAGAGGGATAGAATAGGCGTCTTTTTTTGTAATAGTGTTAAGCTTTTAATAGTCTACGCAGAACTTCTATTCTCTATCTAGCTTTTTAGTAAATAGAACTAGTAATATATATAACATGTTACTATAGATAATAAAGCTATAATATAGATAGTTCTCTAGGTAATTCTATACTAACTATAGGTACTCTAGTAATATACTATAAAGAGAACTATTTATTAAGATATTTTCTACTATAAGCTTAATATTATAATTTACGCCTTCTCTATATAGTAGCAGAGTATTAGAATTCTTTTTTAAGAAATAGGCTATAGTTGCGCTAGTATATTCTAGAGATAGAAGCTTTTAGATAACTAGTTAGCGAAGTTCCTTCTCTAGATTAGTAGTAGAGGTTTTCTTCCTATTAGTAATAAGCTAATTAACCTTATAGACACTAAGGTGCCTAATTATAGTATCTTTTTAACGCGCGTTAATTATAAAGGCAGCTACGCTAATTATGTTAACGTTAAGTCTAGCCTTTAAGCATATTTTCTATAAAACAGGTAGCTTTTTTAGCTTATAGGGCAACCTAGCAGGCGGGTTAAGATTCTTAAGCTACCTGTCTATCTTACGTAGGTTTTCTTAAAGCTTCTAGCGTTGTAATTCTCTCTTCTCTTGTTATATTACTCTTAGCTTTTCTACTGCTAATATTAGGGCGTCGCGGCAATTAGCATTAGCTTAGTAAGCTGCTTAAGCTCTAGTAGTAGATTAAGAAGATTATGTAGAAACAAACGCGTCGCGTTTATAATTAATTAATTAATTAGTATCTAGCTATATTAGTGCGCGCTGCTTATAGTTAACCTAAACGTTAACTTCTTTAAGTAGCTTATAACTAATTATTATATTATAGCAGCTAGTATTATAACATATAAAGTAGGTACGTATTTAGTAGCTTTCTAGTACTAAATTAGCTTTAAAGTATTTATCTATCTAGCTGTTAGGTTATCTATTATATCTAGTAAGAGGAATAGATTCTATACGCAATAGCTTAACGTAAAGGTTTTTTCTAAGAGTTTAAAGGTACTTTAGGTGTACTAAGACGTAGCTACTCGCTCTTATATTAATTAAGCCTCTAAGCTTAATTATAAGACTATTTATAGATATTTAGTAGGGTAGAGTAAACGTAGAACTACTAAATAGCTTTTCGCGTAAGTTTATTATTCTAGTAGGTAGCTCTAGAGAGGAGACTTCTCCTAGAGCTAGGCTTTTTCTAAATTGTTAGATTTACATTCTAACGTGTTATTCTTAGGTACTTATAGCTCTATAGGCTCTATAGACTTCTTCTCTAGATTAACGTTCTTAATAGCTTTCTACGTAGCAGGAGCTCTAGAGTAATTATAGCTTAGGTAGCTAGGTTAGTAGTATTAAAAACAGGTAACTAGCTTCTAGATTACTAAGGCTTTATTAGATACTAAAAAACCTAGAAGAGCTAGAGGCGTATATTATAGTATTAACGTAATTACGTTACGCTTTTTAGCCTTTCTAGCGGCAACGCGTACTTCTCTAGAGGTAAGCTCTTAAGTAAGGTCTTAAGTAAGGTCTATATAGTAGTTATAGTTATTAACGTATTAACGTTAGTATATTTCTAACTACGTGCGTATAGTCTCTAGTAGCTTCTTATAAAATTTCTCTACCTATTAGTCTACTAGAAGCTAGCGCTTCTGTGCTAGGCGGAAGAAATTATTCTAGAAGTAGGCGAAGTTAGTAGCGCTTTAGTAATAAAGCTTTTAGAAATTATAGTAAGCGTTTAGCCTTTTATATAGGTCTCTATAGCTTCTCTTAAGCTAATTAAGAATATAATTACGGGAAACTGCTACGCTACTATTCTTAATAGTTTATAGTATTACTAATAGAGTCTAGTACGCGTTTTCTTTAGTTTGCGTATAGATATAGGTAATAATAGTTTTCTTAGTATTCTCTAGCGTATCTCTAGTATACTAATTCTAGTTTGCTTAAAGTTTATTATATAAGCTATCTCTCTACTACTTAAAGGTAACACTCTTACTATCTAATAATAATAGTAGATCTAGAAACTTAGTAGAGCGCGTTAATTAGCTCTCCCGCGCTTACAACGCTAGAGGCGTAGCTAGCTAGTATATAGAGAGGCAAGAACCTAGAATTAAATTCTCTAGCGATAACGCGCTTAAATCGTGTATAATTAGTGTTATAGAAAAACGCGTTACGCGTTAGACTAGCGTAGTAGGTTGTATCTAGTCTCTAGAGTAGGTTAATCGCGCTCGTAGTTACTAGATTTTAGCGTCTTTTTTAGCTAGAATAGTAGCCTATATTAGATTTTTCGCGTATACGTTATCTCTCTTAGTAAGAGCGTTAGTAGTAATCTAGTAATATATATAGATTTGTTATTTATATACCTATTATATATATAATTAGCTAACTATTTTATTAATAATTTTAGCTAGCGTTTCTAGAAAGAGCTCTTAAAGCTCTTTAGTAGAGGTAGAGAGTATAAATAAACCTAAGGCTAATAATAGCTCTAGTATTACTAAGCTCTAGCAGAGCCTTATAAGCTTCTAGTTAAAGTTATTATTCTAATTCTTGTTAGTTATCGCGTTGTATTGCTAAACAGAGTTTTTATAATAGAAATATTAATTAGTATATTCTATAGACAGGTTCGCTGCTCTAAATTTAAGAACTATTAGAGTAAAGGGGTATTATAGAGCTAAGGTCCTACCTCTAGATTAGCTTTGCGAAAGTTCTTCTATAGTGTTTAGATTTGTTTAGCTTTTTAATCGAGAAAGAAGCGGAGAGGGTAGGTATTTAGCTACTAGCAGAGTAGCTAGATTGTTAGCTCTGCTAGCAGAGCAGAGAATTATCGATTTTTCGTAATTTTGTAAAGGGGGGAGAGGGTTTCTATACGTAGAAGTTTTATAGAAGTCCTTCTATATATAGAGCTCTTAATAGCTCTCTTTAGCTTAGTACTAGTATCTTTCTACCGCTAACTAGATCTACTAGTAGGTCTTATGCAGCGCTAAGAGGTAAGCGATTAATTAGTAACGTTAATAAATTCTTAGAGTAAGCAACTAGGCTCTTATAGCTCTAATTCTTAATATAGCTATTAGTAAACACTTCTTAATAAGGCTACTTAGTTTAGCTAGATATTATACCGCTATCTCTAGCTAAAAAGGTATTAACCTTTAGATAATATAAGGGCTAGGTTCGCGGTCTCTACTACTATAAGCGCCTCTAAAACACCTAGCTAAGTAGGTTAGCTGCAGGCAGCACTGTCTTTATAAGCTGTAAGAATAAGAGGTGCTAGCAGAGTAGGTTAGGTTAAATTTAGCTATCTAAAGGTAAGAAGTAGAAGAATACTCTAAGAGCTCTCTATATATAGAGGTGCCAAGCGCTAAGGCGCTAGGCTAGGTTACGTAACAGAATTACGTAACTCGAGGTTATGTAACCTAAGGTAAATTCTAAACTAGACTATTATACTTTAACGTCTTTTAAGTCTTTTTATTCTTACCTCTAAGAGCTAAAAATAGTTAGTAAGGCCTAATACGTAGACTAATACCTAACTAACTAGTGTTTATCTAAGTAGGTTTCTTTCTTAGTATCTTAGTAGTAATAGTACTATAAGAGCTACTATTACTATAACTACTATAAGTATAAGTTATACCTTTACGCGTAGGTCTAGCTAGATTATAATAGATAGTTAAAAAAGTTATAGTAGCTAATAGAGTAGGCTAAGTAAAACTATTAATTAGAGAGGTAAAAGCTTACTTAGTAGAAGTAACTAGTAGAGTAAGTCTAGATAGTAAAGTAGAATTAGGCGAAAAAGTAGACAGATAACGCGAACTAGAAAATAGCAAAGAACGCGAACTAGAAGATAGTAGAGAATATAGACTAGAAGATAGTATAGAAGAAGTAGCTAGTAGATTAGAATTCTCTATTTAAGACTATAGAGCTAAAATATCTAATCTAGCAGAACTCTCTAGTATAGAAGAGAGTATAGAGAACTTAGACTAGATTTTCTAATAAGGTTAGTAGAGGTTAAGGCGTATTTAGAGCTTTAAATAAGGCTTTTTAACGCTTAGCTTTTCTATATTATAATAACGTAGAATAGAAACCTAATATATAGGTAAACGTATTAGAATAGTAATAATAAGCGTAATAAGAAAAGTTAAATTAAAAAGTTATAATAAAAAAATAATAATAAAAGTAAAAAGAAACTTAAGTACTTATAAAATAGTAGAATAGAAAGTAAAGAAAGGTATTAGTTAAGCGTATTAGCCTATAATAGCTAAAATATTACTTTATGTGTAAAATTTACTAAGTAGAGTAGTAAGAAAGTATAGTATAAGAAAGAAGAAAATTTTTAGAGATTAAAAAGTTAAGGTAAAGATAGCGTGCTAAAAATTATATAATTACGTAAGTATAACGTTATTACTCTACTTCTATAGCGTAAGCTATAAAATTCTCTTACCTACTTATAAATAAATAAAATTTTTAACTTATAAGTATTATAAACTAGAAAATCTATAACTTTTATTAAATATTATACTAATACTCTTTTTTATACTAATACTTTTTTTTTTAGCTCTTATAGACTAATACGTAGACTATTACACTAATTATAATATAGCGTCTTAAAAATTATAAAAGAAAGAAGAAGAGTTGTCTATAAACTATAATACTATTAAGAACTAATAAATACGCGAAAAGAAATAAGGTAAAGAGTTCTAAGTACTACTAGATAAGAATACTACTAATAAGTACTACTTAGACTTCTAGAAAGAGAAGTTTATACTAGTAGCCTAATAGAAGATAGATAAGAAGAATAATAAGGCTAAGAAAGACTAGCTTATAAAAGAGCTTAAAGTATAGTCTAAGAATATTACTATTAATTATAGATAAGTACTTATAAGTATTAGTCTATATATTAGACTATATAACTAACGTTCTATAGGTTCTCTACTAGTAAGTACTAGACCTAGTAAGTAAAGTCTAGAAATCTTAGTAATAAATACCTATCTTAATAAACCTTCTACGTACCTATATAGCGTGTACATAATATTAGCGTTAACTTTAACTCTTTAGAGGTAGCTATTAATTCTAATACTACTACTTAAACTATTCTATTCTTAAACGATAATAACTAGAATACTATAGATGAGAATAGAGATATTAAGATAAAAGATATAATAGAAAACGTAGAGTTTAATTCTATAGTAATAGCTAAATTCTAGAAGAAGACTACTAAGTTTATACTACTACGCGACTAGCGTATTATCTAAACTAAATAGAGAAATATAATTAATAAGGTTATTTAAAAGCTTACTACGCTTAATAATTTTAGCTAGAAGGTATATATTCTCTATATAGAACTATAAGCTATTCGCGTAAGTATAAATATAGCTCTCTAAAAAACTAATACGTTAACTAATATAATATAGGTCTACTTTAACTTTATCTATTCTAGCTCTAAAGTACTAGTAGATATATTAAGTAATATTCTTAACTAATAGAATAGAGTAAGTAGTAAGATAGAATATAAATATACTATAGGTAAAACTAATAATATAAATAAGGTTAAAATACTTTATTAACTCTATAAACTTACGCCTAAAGATAAAGATAGTTTTAACTTTAATCTAAACTCTAACTTACTACTACTATAGTTCTATATACTATTCTCTAGCGTAGAATAAGTAGTTATAGCTCTAACTTTTTAATATTAGATATAGAGGCTATATATATATGGTAAGATTAACCTAGTAGAAGAAGGTAAAGTACTACCTCTTCTAAAGCTATTTAATAATTACTACCTAACTAATTATAGGTAAGTCTAGTATTAGTCTAAGTATTAGGCTATTACTAATATCGCAAATATAGTATTGCTAAAGGGTTTCTACTAGAAGAACTTAATAATAATAATGCTAAGTATATACTAGAGTAAATATTAAAAGTTAAGGTAGTAGTGCTCTTGCATATAGAGTAATAGATTCTACTAAGAGATATTAGAAGG